>NC_045439.1:44037299-44084987 GCF_002776525.5 Piliocolobus tephrosceles | reverse complement strand
TTTCTTAGTCCTGAGTTCTAGTTTGATTGCACTGTGGTCAGAGAGACAGTTTGTTATAATTTCTGTTCTTTTACATTTGCTGAGGAGTGCTTTACTTCCAATTATGTGGTCAATTTTGGAATAAGTGTGATGTGGTGCTGAGAAGAATGTATATTCTGTTGACTTGGGGTGGAGAGTTCTATAGATGTCTATTAGGTCCGCTTGGTGCAGAGATGAGTTCAATTCCTGGATATCCTTGTTAACTTTCTGTCTCGTTGATCTGTCTAATGTTGACAGTGGAGTGTTGAAGTCTCCCATTATTATTGTATGGGAGTCTAAGTCTCTTTGTAAGTCTCTAAGGACTTGCTTTATGAATCTGGGTGCTCCTGTATTAGGTGCATATATATTTAGGATAGTTAGCTCTTCCTGTTGGATTGATCCCTTTACCATTATGTAATGGCCTTCTTTGTCTCTTTTGATCTTTGATGGTTTAAAGTCTGTTTTATCAGAGACTAGGATTGCAACCCCTGCTTTTTTTTGTTCTCCATTTGCTTGGTAGATCTTCCTCCATCCTTTTATTTTGAGCCTATGTATGTCTCTGCATGTGAGATGGGTCTCCTGAAGACAGCAGACTGATGGGTCTTGACTCTTTATCCAGTTTGCCAGTCTGTGTCTTTTAATTGGAGCATTTAGTCCATTTACATTTAAGGTTAATATTGTTATGTGTGATCTTGATCCTGCCATTATGATATTAACTGGTTATTTTGCTCATTAGTTGATGCAGTTTCTTCCTAGGCTCGATGGTCTTTACATTTTGGCATGTTTTTGCAGTGGCTGGTACCGGTTGTTCCTTTCCATGTTTAGGGCTTCCTTCAGGGTCTCTTGTAAGGCAGGCCTGGTGGTGACAAAATCTCTAAGCATTTGCTTATCTGTAAAGAATTTTATTTCTCCTTCACTTATGAAACTTAGTTTGGCTGGATATGAAATTCTGGGTTTAAAATTCTTTTCTTTAAGAACGTTGAATATTGGCCCCCACTCTCTTCTGGCTTGTAGAGTTTCTGCCGAGAGATCTGCTGTCAGTCTGATGGGCTTCCCTTTGTGGGTAACCCGACCTTTCTCTCTGGCTGCCCTTCAGATTTTTTCCTTCATTTCAACTTTGGTGAATCTGGCAATTATGTGTCTTGGAGTTGCTCTTTTCGAGGAGTATCTTTGTGGCGTTCTCTGTATTTCCTGAATTTGAATGTTGGCCTGGCCTGCTAGGTTGGGGAAGTTCTCCTGGATGATATCCTGTAGAGTGTTTTCCAATTTGGTTCCATTTTCCCCCTCACTTTCAGGCACCCCAATCAGACGTAGATTTGGTCTTTTGACATAATCCCATACTTCTTGCAGGCTTTGTTCATTTCTTTTTCTTCTTTTTTCTTTTGGTTTCTCTTCTCGCTTCATTTCATTCATTTGATCCTCCATCGCTGATACTCTTTCTTCCAGTTGATCGAGTCGGTTACTGAAGCTTGTGCATTTGTCACGTATTTCTCGTGTCATGGTTTTCATCTCTGTCATTTCGTTTATGACCTTCTCTGCATTAATTAGTCTAGCTGTCAATTCTTCCACTTTTTTTTCAAGATTTTTAGTTTCTTTGCGCTGGGTACGTAATTCCTCCTTTAGCTCTGAGAGGTTTGATGGACTGAAGCCTTCTTCTCTCATCTCATCAAAATCATTCTCTGACCAGCTTTGATCCATTGCTGGCGATGGGCTGTGCTCCTTTGCAGGAGGAGATGCGCTCTTATTTTTTGAATTTCCAGCTTTTCTGCCCTGCTTTTTCCCCATCTTTGTGGTTTTATCTGTCACTGGTCTTTGATGATGGTGACGTACTGATGGGGTTTTGATATAGGTGTCCTTCCTGTTTGATATGTTTCCTTCTGACTGTCAGGACCCTCAGCTATAGGTCTGTTGGAGATTGCTTGAGGTCCACTCCAGACCCTGTTTGCCTGGGTATCAGCAGCAGAGGTTGCAGAAGATAGAATATTGCTGAACAGCGAGTGCACCTGTCTGATTCTTGCTTTGGAAGCTTCCTCTCAGGGGTGTACTCCACCCTGTGAGGTGTGGGGTGTCAGACTGCTCCTAGTGGGGGATGTCTCCCAGTTAGGCTACTCAGGGGTCATTGACCCACTTGAGCAGGCAGACTGCCCCTTCTCAGATCTCAACCTCCGTGTTGGGAGATCCACTGCTCTCTTCAAAGCTATCAGACAGAGTCGTTCGCGTTTCACAGGCTTCTACTCCTTTAGCTGAGCCCTGTCCCCAGAGGCGCAGTCTACAGAGACAGGCAGGTTTCCTTGAGCTGCTGTGAGCTCCACCCAGTTCCAGCTTCCCAGCGGCTTTAGTTACCTACTTAAGCTTCAGCGATGGCGGGCGCCCCTCCCCCAGCCTCGCTGCTGCCTTGCGGTTAGATTGCCGCAGACTGCTGTGTTAGCAAGGAGAGAGGCTCCGTGGGCGTGGGACCCTCCCGGCCAGGTGTGGGATACAATCTCCGGTGTGCCGGTGTTACAGCGCAGTATTGGGGTGGGAGTTACCCGATTTTCCAAGTGTTGTGTGTCTCAGTTCCCCTGGCTAGGAAAAGGGACTCCCTTCCCCCTCGCGCTTCCCAGGTGAGGCGATGCCTCGCCCTGCTTCAGCTCTCGCTGGTCGGGCTGCAGCAGCTGACCAGCACCGATTGTCCGGCACTCCCGAGTGAGATGACCCCAGTACCTCAGTTGAAAATGCAGAAATCGCCGGTCTTCTGTGTCGCTCGCGCTGGGAGATGGAGACTGAAGCTGTTCCTATTCGGCCATCTTCCATGTATTATTATTAAATTGTGGGTATAATAAGAATATTTTCCAAAATACTTTGTATTAAAACTATGCCTTATATTTTCCAGTGGTTAAAGGCTTCCATACATTGCTTTTATTTTACATCTGAAGGCTAGAAAAGTAACCATGTTTATAAATAGAATAAAACTTAGACTTTCTTAAGTAAAGAAAATTATTATTATTTTTATGTGTGTGATCTACCACTACTCAGAGGACTTGACTTTCCCTCTGTGCCATGCCATTAGGACATCACTACTTTGGACACATAAACTTCTAATCAAATGATTCATTACTACTCACATTTACATACGAGAGCTTTATTCTTCAGATGAAGAAGTCACAACATTTATATAGCAAGTAAAATATCCATTTTTAGGAGAAATTCTTTACATGCGATGGCTCCAAGCAGTCAAAAAAAAAAAAAATCACCATTACTTTATGAAATGCCTGAGAATATTTACAGAAGTGTTTCCATTTATGTGTGCCAGAGAAACCAATGGAAGCTAATTTGTATGTAACTTGTCCTAAGCAGATGTGACACTGAGTATTTGATTCATTGGCCAAAATGCTAAGCTTGTTGGAAGTCTTATAAAGAAAAGAAATTTACTTACATCCTGAATTTCAGCTACAAAACGTCTCTTTTGCAGTGACTGTAGGATAAACGAGAGGTAGCCATGGACCTAGAAACTATATATGTATTCAGTTGGTGCAAAAGTAGTCATGGTTTTGCCGTTAAAAGTAGTGTCATTGCGTTTAAGTCTTTAATCAGTCTTGAGTTAATTTTTGTTTAAGGTGTAAGGAAGGGGTCCAGTTTCAGTTTTCTGCATATGGCTAGCCAGTTTTCCCAACACCATTTATTAAATAGGGAATCCTTTCCCCATTGCTTGTTTTTATCAGGTTTGTCAAAGATCAAATAGTTGTAGATGTGTGGCGTTATTTCTGAGGCCTCTGTTCTGTTCTCTTCTGTTGGTCTATATATCTGTTTTGGTACCAGTACCATGCTGTTTTGGTTACTCTAGCCTTGTAGTATAGTCAGAAGTTAGGTAGTGTGATGCCTCCAAGACCTAAAGCCATAAAAACCCTAGAAGAAAACCTAGGAAATACTGTTAAGGACATAGGCATGGATAAAGACTTCATGACTGAAACACCAAAAGCAATGGCAACAAAAGCCAACATTAACAAATGGGATCTATGTAAACTAAAGAGCTTCTGCACAGCAAAAGAAACTATCATCAGAATGCACAGGGAACCTACTGAATGGGAGAAAATTTTTGCAAAATATCCATCTGACAAAGGGTTAATATCCAGGATCTACAAAGAACTTAAATTTACAAGAAAAAAACCCCATCAAAAAGTGGGCAAAGGATATGAACTGACACTTCCCAAAAGAAGACATTTATATGGCCAACAAACATGAAAAAAAGCTCATCATCACTGGTCGTTAGAGAAATGTAAATCAAAATCACAAGGAGATACCATCTCATGCCAGTTAGAATGGCGATCATTAAAAGTCAGGAAACAACAGATGCTGGAGAGGATGTGGAGAAATAGGAATGCTTTTACACTGTTGGTGGGAGTGCAAATTAGTTCAACCATTGTGGAAGACAGTGTGGTGATTTCTCAAGGATCTAGAACCAGAAATACCATTTGACCCAGCAATTCCACTACTGGGTACATGCCCAAAGGATTATAAATCATTCTACTATAAAGACACATGCACACGTATGTTTATTGCAGCACTGTTCACAATAACAAACACTTAGAACCAACCCAAGTGCCCATCAATGATAGACTGGATAAAGAAAATGTGGTACATATACAGCATGGAATACTATGCAGCCACAAAAAAGGATGAGTTCATGTCCTTTGCAGGGACATGGATAAAGCTGGAAACTATCATTCTCAGCAAAATAACACAGGAACAGAAAACCAAGCACTGCATGTTCTCACTCATAAGTAAGAGTTCAGCAATGAGGACACATGGACATAGGGAGGGGAACATCACACACCAGGGCCTGTCAGGGGGTGGGAGGCTAGGGGAGGGATAGCATGTAGATAATGGGTTGATAGGTGCAGCAAATCACCATGGCATGTGTATACCTGTGTAACAAACCTGCACGTTCAGCACATATGTCCCAGAACTTAATGTATAATAAAAATAAAATTAAGTTGAAAATTTTTAAAAGCACAATGTGGTAATGGCTCAGAAATGGAATGATCATGAGACCATAAAGAAAATCCAGAAATAGACCAAAGATAATTATGAATTAAATTACAAAAGTAATGGCAAAAACAGCAATTACTTTTGCACTAACCTAATAGGTTTGCATCTCTTGTTACCTACCTCATTACCTACTTGCCATTTGGCCTATTGCCTTGGAGAATTTACGAATTGAGTAACATTGTTGAATGTCTGCAGCATGTCAGACACTATAGTAGAGACCTGAGGGCACAGGGGAGGAATCCCACTGGGACTGGGGAAGTTCCTGGTGGGAAGAATGTGGAAAGCTTGAGTAAATCCTCAGGGAAGCTGCAAGATAGACTAGTTCCCACATGACATCAGATAAAGTGCCTTGTAGGCATAGAGGGTCAGGATTTACCCCCCTCACTCAATGATTAATTTGTCCATTCTGCATCTATTGCACCAAGCCCTGGGAATATTATATTGAATTTGACAGAGAAGAGCCGAATCTCAAGGAGTTTACTTTCTGGAGAGAGTGTCAGATTATATTGACAACAAGCAGATTCACAATACAATGTCAGGTAGGGGTAAGTGTTGTGAAGAAAAATAAAGCAGGTTATGCGTATGGCATAAGGGGGACCTGAATGAAGTTAAGGAGGGAAACATGTAAGTATGTTGTGTGTGTCAGGAGCAGAAAATGCATAGCTCCTGCAGCAGGAGGGTGCCAGGTGGGCACAGGCATCCATGGGGCCAGTGCCTGGTGAGGAGGAAGAGAAGGGTAGGGATGAATTTGGAGATGAAGATTGTACAGCCTTTGGTTCTATTCTATTTGTGATAAGAGCCCCTGGAAACTTTTCAGCAGGTCAGTGACATGATCTGATGTTATTTTAAAGTAATGTACTAGCTGTTGTGTTGAGAATGTATTGCAAAGATCAAAATAAATTAGGAGGCTATTGTAGAGGTACAGGGAAGAGATGGGTTAAGCATGGATGGTAGCTGTGGATGTGGTTAAGAATTGGTCATAATTATGATTTTTTGGAAAAACATTAGCAAATGTTAAAAGAACTGCATAGTGAATAAGAAGCCAGTGGTTGAATGTTTGTGGAGCTTGCATTTTGGGGTGTGAAGTATCAGAAGATGAAGGTAGAGATTAAACCTGTGGGTGTTAGGAAGCCATTGTAGAAGATTCAGAAGGGGAGTGACATGAGCAGATTTGTATTTTAGCCAATACACCTGACTACACTGAACCTTGGTGTGGCAGAGGCTGTTTTTACTTATCACATATCTGTGTGCTTCTCTACCTTTTCCAGCCTCCCATGCTGTGGGTTAGGGTCACATGACTGGGCTCTGCCAGTGAGAGGCAGAAGGAAGCGTTCTGTGTGGCCCTGTAATCCTCTCTTCTTTGCTGATAACATGGGGATATGAGTAAGTTGCAGGTGAAAGTAAGCTGGATCCCATTTGGGGCATCACTCCTGGGTACATGGTAGATCCACATCTACCCTGTAGAACTATAAGTGAGTTGGTTATTGTTAAACTACTGAGTTTCAGGAGGCTTTGTTTCCGTAGGAAACCTTAGTATGACTTAGTTCTTACTATCAGGACATGATTGTTTGCAAGAATATTAGTTAGGAGGCTGTTGCAGTAATTTCACTGAGAGAGGAGTGCCTAGACCAGGGCAGTGGTAATGTGGATGAGAAGTGACCAATTTCTCATCTGTAAATGGAAAGGAATGCCCCTCCCATATTTGTCAGAAGGATTAACTGGGAACTTGAAAGCACCTGTAAAGTGAAAGCTGGGAAGCTTAGCTGGCGTATTTCTTCTTCTTCATAGTGTTAATGACAGCTGTCAGCCTCGGTCATGCAACCTCTTCATGTAAATGTTCAGTTTTAACCTACTGTCAGGTTATGTAGTACCTGACAGGAGCCCTGAAGATCTTTTTCATCACATGCTTATTATAGTTGACATTTCTGCCACAGTGATGTGCCCAGTAAAATGAACTTGATATGGCTTTATTCCATACATGTCAAGCCTTGGCTGTAATGATTTATTGAAAAGGTGAACATTTGGTACCAAGTGTTGCTAGAAAAGAATAAAACTTAGTAATGTGGTAGACAGAGAAGAAATTCAGTAATATATCTTGCAGTCTTTCATAGGATACAGTGTTTCATGGGGTACACAGTCTTGAAAATTAGAAAGGTGGTAATAATTTTATCAAATCAAAACTTACACTCCTTGAAACCTATTAAACCAGTACTATTTTTGTGAACCTTGCAGGTTTTTATTGATTTCATTCATCATAAGCAATTAACTAAGGTTACTTTTTGGCCAGCTTCTAATGAATAGGCCAAAGATAGAAATATTCTGTAGACAGAACACTCAAAGTTTCTCCAAATCCCAGTTCCTAGGAAGTATAAGTAGAGTGATATATTCTGCTTTTTAAGTTTCCAGAGATGGCGTTTTCCTCTCTTCATATATCATCACATGGATTTGTTCTTCTCGTTAGATGATGATGATTATTGTCAATTACATGATAATCAATTGGTGATTGCTCTTTAAAAGATCCAATCTTGTTTTACACAGGATGGGATATTGTCTTTAAAATAAGTCAGTGAAATATCCCATCATATATAAAATAACTTGCAGTGCTTGCTTACCAACAATTAACTTTACATCAGTTAATCTATTGCTCTAAGTAATGCACAAGGTAGCTCTAGGAAATACACAATTCATCAAAAATATGGTTTCTTGCCTTCAATACATTTGCACTTTATGTAGGGCAGTTAAAAGTACACAACTGAAGGGATTTGAAAAGAATTAGAAAGGAACCAGTCGGCATAACGGAAGAGAGTACAGGCTGAATATGCAGAGTGCCGAGATAGCGCAGACAGCTCCCAGGCCCTCCAGGTCTGCAAGAATGTAACTGTGTTCGAGTCCTCTGACTTAAGTTTAGTCTCTCTGTCCTGTGATTCTTCGTCATGTCTTATTGGTTTACTTATTTCTCTCTTCATCTGCTATACCTGCATGATTCCAGATTCTCTTCATTTCTTTCCTCATAGAGATGGTGACCAATCTGGTGGCTTGTTTACCTATCTTCAGTCTCTTTCCCACTCCAGTCCAACTTGTCTAAAACTGCAACCTTTTTTTTTTTAATAGCATTTTACCCTTATTCACCAGACACTGACTTAAGACTGAATTAAAGAATTCCACTTTAAGACCCGCAGAACATAGTGGCAGGGAATACAGAGTCTGTGTCTAAACCCAACAGGTGTTGTAAAGAAAACAGCAAGCCCTGCCAACTCATGTAGATTGTCCTTCTCCTTGCTCTCTGTCGCTACCTAGGTTATTTTTTGGTGAAATTCAAGTTGGGCCTTACCACCTAGCACTCCTACTCTTGCTTTTCCTGTAGGTAGGCATGACCTTTCATGGCTAGCTCCATCTTTCTGTCAGTCTGTGACACTGGTTGGTGTAGTAAACACCTGTTTTTAGATGTGCTAAAATAGGCTCCTCTGCTGAGGCCTGTATTCGCCTCCTGGGATTGTGGCAACAGCCTCTCATGTGCCCCAGTGCCGGCACCTGCTCATTCCTGCCTACTGCAGGGATTGTACAATGGTTTTCCGTGGTGATCTGCAAAATATTCATAGGTTTTTAATGAACAAAAAAAAGGTTCCAAAAACAAACAAGCATGAAAAATGGTATCTTACTGCAAGGCCTCTCAGAGCTTTTGATATGCTAATATGCATTGTGACATGCTAGTGTGAATTGGGACTCTCCAAGAGGAAGAATTAATATGCAACATTAATGAAACTTATTTGATCCAGAAACCTACTTTTTTAGAGAAACATCTGTTAGCATCACAGAGAATTATAGTGTTCCAAGAGAGTACAGTTTGCAAATTTTGGACTGCTCCATCAAATAAAATTCCTTCCACCTTGACCAACTCATCTTTTCTTCTCTGGGCATACTTGGTTCAGGTCAGTCATATACTTTGCAAAATTCACCATCCATTTTAAAGCCTCAGGTCGGCTTAGTCTGTGTACAGTCCCAGCAAGAGAAGAAAACAGTGGTTTCAGGTTCTAGAGCTGTGTTTTTATACTTTATGTTCATTCAGATGAATGTAAAAACCAATTTGGAGAAAAGTGATATTCTCCAAATTGGGAATTGACCTAATTGCTCTTTACAGAGATTTTTCTACTTTCTGAAAATTATATATACTTTCCTGAAAAAATGTAAGTATCTATTCTTTATCTAAAAATTATTCAGGGTTATTGTAAAATAATCAATTAATACAGAAAAGTCTTTAAACTTTTTTTAAAAAATTTGCTTCTTTAAAACAAAAGAACCCCACAAATCCTATTGCCCAAAAGTAACAACTGTTAACATTTTGTAAGCATCCCCTCAGTTATGTTTCTAGGAATTCTGCCTCTTGGTCATGTACGGATGGCATTATAACAGAATAGAAGTAGGGAGAACAATTAGGAAACCATTGTGGTAACCTATGGGATGATAAGACCATATTTTGGAATGTAAATAGAAAGGAGGCCATGAGTATAAGAAGTACTCTTATTCCCAAGAGGTGTCCATAAATCATTCACCCCCACTTTTAGAAACATATAAAAAAGTATACATACAAATTAAGTAAATTTTTAGACAAAAATATACCATTAATCTTTTCAGATCTGTGCCTAGAGATCCCCATCATTGTCTTAATGGCTGCCTGGTTTACAACTGCATTAATGTGCCAACATTTGTGTCACCTAATCTTCATTTTGGAACATTTTACTGTTTTTTTTATATAACATATAAAATTTCAGCGAACATTTTTGTGTACTCTTTTTATAATACCATAGTATAGTCTCTAAGAAATGAAATAATTGCACTAAATGGTAAACCCATTTAAACTTTTAATCTATACTTAGTAGAGGCATCTCTTCTTGATTAATTTCTGAGGAAGTCTTTATATACTATGGCTTATAATATATTTTTCATAAACTGCCAAGTTTCAACAATTGATGTTCCCGGGTTTTAATATTCTTGGAAGAGATTAGAAGATAATTTTTACCTTGTGATTAGCCATAGCCTTGTGAATTAAGGGTTTGTTTTTTTGTCTTCCATCTCTTCAGACTGGCATGTCAGAGCACTTTAAAAGTATGCTCAGTCATATTTAAACTGGGATGGTTCTTGTGCACTTGCTGTTTACTTTGCTACATAAGGAGAATATTTTAAGTTTAATTCCATTTATATTTTTGATGTAAATATAGCATAGTTTTGTGTCCAGAACTATTCTGTCAATTATAGAGAGAGGTAAGGACTTAATCAGATTTATAGAAGATATGTCAACTCACGTTAAAGACTATACAGCAAGATGTATGATTAATATTTTAAAGAGTGGTATGTTGATAGGTTCTGTAGAGGAATAGAAGGAAAAATTTCTTGACCTGAGATAACCGGAAGAGGTTTCATGAAGAAAATGATAGGCCCTGAAGAGTGTCTTAGGAAGGATGGAGCGAAAGGGAGGGCTTTCATGGGAGAAAGATACATCAGTTGTTCATTGGTGTCTAAGAAATGACTCCAAAGTGACCTAAAACCACGCCCATTCATCATTTCTCATGATCCCCTGGGTTGACTGAGCAATTGGTTCTTCTGCTCATTTTGCTTGGGTTTCCTCAGGCAGCTACATTTAGCTGATGCGTTAGTTGGGAGCTGGGTTCAGCTGGGACCACTAGAATAACTAGACTTCACTATTCTTGCTCTCTTGTTGTTCCTCAATACAACCCAGACTTCTTCAGGGTGATGATTTCAAGGCAGCATCCCAAGAGAGTAAAGGCAAAAGTTTCAAGTCTTCTGAAGGTCTAGCTCTGGAAATTGCATAATCTCATCTCTGCCACATCCTATTGGTCAAAGGAATTTACAAAGCTAGGGAAGACTTAAGGAAATAGATTCCATCTTTTAGTGGGAGAAGCAGTAAAATCTCACCACAAAGGGATTTGCATACCAAGAGAGGAAAAATTTGTGGTAATATTTTTAAATCTACCACAAGGGAACTGTATGAACAAAGATTTAGAAGCAAAAATGAATTGTTTTGAGAGTCAGCCAGAAGACACATTATGATGTGATTTCTCAGAAGATATGAGAAGCTCCTGGCTATTCCATAGGGATCATTCTCAGGACCCCGAACTGTTTAGGTTATTGGCAGTGCCGGCCACTTCAGTCTTTGGATCTTGGATCAATCTTACTTGTATTTTAACAAAAAAATTCAATATTATTTTAAGTATTATACTAAGGCTTCCATATTTAAGTAAGCATAATAGTAACACTAATTTTATAGATAAATAGAAAAAATGATGTAAGTTATATTCTGTATTTATTGCTTCCGTTACATGCTGGTGCTTATGATTGGAGAAATGGCTTGCAGGTATCACCATGGAAAAGCAAAGATTCCTGGGTCATTCAAATGTGTATCTAGTATGAAATAAACAGAGAAGAGCCATAAACAAAAGAAATTCAGTTTTTCATCATAGTGAGAGAGAATTCATTGTATTTTCTTATTCCTGTTTTTTTTCTTCTGTAGCTGATAAAGCTAGACTTATAAATAGGTAAGGTAATCTTTGCATTTTATAAATTCAAGGTCATAGGAAAATCTCTGTATCGAAATAATGGATTGCTACAAAAGTGGAACTCTTATCATTGTAGCTTTCTTATTTTGTGTTTTAAAGTTGTTTTTTTAAAGATACAATATAAGAATTTACAAATATCCTGAAAGATACAACTCATGCTATTATCAATCATCAGATTAGATCATAATTATACCGTGTGTGTGTGTGTGTGTGTGTGTGTGTGTGTGTGTGTGTGAATGGAGATGGTAGAGGGGGAAATGTGACTTTTCCTAACTTAACATAGGAAAAAAATAGAAACAAAATAGAAGTGACAAAGGCATGTGTCATCAGCTATATAACTTGTGAAATATGTTATACTTTCAGTTGTTCCTTGAGTCTATAGAAATAGCAATTTTCCAGCCTGGGAACCATAGCAAGACTCTGTACAAAAAAATGACCCGGGTGTGGTGGCACATGTCTGTGATCCCAACTACTCTGGAAGCTAAAGTGGGAGGATTGCTTGAGCCTGGGAGGTCAAGGCTGCAGTGAGCCATGATTGCATCACTGCACTCCAGCCTCGGTAACAGAGTGATACTCTGTCTCAAAAAAAAAAAAAAAAAAAGAAAAGAAAAAGAAAAAAATCAAGTTTTAGAGATAGAAAATAAAAGCAAACAAAAATTTCAGTGGCAAAATAAGTCAGTCCTACTGTCTTTTCCAAGTTGATGTTCTGCTCCTTGAGAACATAAAGTTGTGTGTTTGTGCTGACCCTTGTCCAGCTTTGCATCTCTTAATACAAACCTATCAGATTTCTCCTTAGTCATTTGTATTCAGCTGAGGTTTTAGTCTTTGTAACCATAGATTTTGAAAAATCATGTCACAAAAAGGATTTCATTTTCCTTCTGGGAACTTCTGAGTGGCTGTGCATCATCAGTAGTCTCTGGCTATGCTCCTTGTAAAACCTCCCTCACTTTCCTCCTTCCTCTGCTTCTTTCCAGGCTGGGTTTAAAATGTCTGAGAAACATGGAGAAGTGACCATGGTTCCCAGGCTGGCATAGATAGCATTCCACTAATTTGAGATGCAGCTCAGTGCCTAAGACAGCTCCCCTCCGGGGAATCTTTTAGTGACTAAGTTAGCCTTTGTATTAGATGGGCTACTGCACCAACTAGGAGGGCGTGATGCCTTAAGCAATGGGGTCGGTCCTGTGACAAAGGGGCTTAGAGTGGTGGTAGGCAAGCAAGAAGTTGGGAAGAGATGGGCACTAAGAGGCAGCTGGGAGCTTCTAAAGATAACATAGAGTTTTACTCTCTGGTTGTCTATGGTGGCCTGACAGTTACTACATTTAGTATAATAATAAAAAGAAAAAGATTCATCTGCTTTCAAAGAATGTAATTTGGGAGAATTAAGGACTAATAGTTTTCTGTAGGGAGTAGTGGATACTACTTGAGGGTGTCTTTTTTATCATTGTGTTCCCAGTGGCTGGTATAGTGGCTGGCATATATTAGGTGTCCAATAAATATCTACTAAATTCAATAATGCTTGAATGAATAGTGATGTCTGTGATGAGTTATAACATTGTTCAATCTTTCAACCTGTCTCTTTTTGATAATATTGTGTATTCTTTCATGTCTTCAATATTCGTATTATAAAAACAGAAGGCATTTTTCCATTTTAAAATATAAAACTATGTTATATATTAAAAATTGCTTTTCAGAATATTCTCTTGGGCTGTGATGTGTGTCATAAAGGACTCACTACCCTCCTCCTCTAGAACCCCTGCCCAATTTGAGAATCACTGTGTTATTAACGCTAAATTGATCATAGTTACATAACTAATCACACTTAGTGGCCTAAGAAAAGAATAATCATTTAATTTATTCATGATTCTATAATTTGCACAGGGCTATGAGGGTATGGCTTATTTCAGCTTCATGTAGTATCAGCTAGGATGGCTTCAATGGTCCTGAAAACTCTACTTAGTTGACTCAGCCACATGGCTGGTAGGCTGATGTTCTCAAGCTGTATCCTGCACATACAATCACAGACTGATGGAACGTTTTGTTTTATTTCTTAAGTAACATTATTAAATATTATGAATACAAAAAGAAAAAAAGGAGTGGTTGAACCACTTACGTAGCCTTAAGTGTTAACCAGAAATGTACACTAATATCAATATTGTAAATTGCTCAGCTATGGCCGGTGCTTAGCTGGGAGTTCAGCCAAGGCTATTGGCTAGGGGTCTTTATTCCTGTCTATGTGGGCCTCTCCAGAAAAATGCTCGGGCTTCCTCACAGCATGAAAACTAGATTCCAAGAGCAGGTGTTTCAATAGTGTGGAATTACAAGTTTCTAGTTTTGTAAGGCCTCTAGGACTAGACATTGGCACAAAATCGTGGTCACAATATTCCAGTGGTCTAACAGTCATAGGGTATGCCTACATTCAAGGGATCAGAATATAGACCTTGTCTCTCAATGGAAGAGTTCTCAAAGAATTTGTGACCCTTTCCATTGAGAGGCAAGGTCTATGTTCCATCTTTTATGTGTCATAATTATCTTCAAAATAATCCCTTTGTGGTGAGTAAGAAAAATATAAGACTTTTTATATAAGGCATTTGCTGGTCTGTATGCCAGATTTACTAAGATCTTAAGTATGATTAGCTTGCACAATTAGCAGTTATCTTAAGTCTATAAGTCTGCAGGAGAGCATATAAAAAGACCCTTATGAAATTGTCACAAATTAACCTAATTATTACTATTAATAGTAAAGTACATGGATTGACTATATGATATCTCCATTCAAAAGGTAAAATAATGTAAGGGGTCTCTACAAAACTGGCCAGACCATGGGAATTCATGTTCAATGAATGACAATGGGACTTCCAATTTATTTTTACCTTAATTTGGTTAGGACATGAATAACCTTAGCCTTTAAATGTTTCATTCCCCTACCTGCCTTAACAGTATATATTCCTTCTATATGTTTGTAACACTGGTAGTGAGATTTTGATATGAAAATAAAATGTTTCTGAAAAACTGTTTCTTAGTTTTTGGTGTGTGAATTTACTGGAAAAAATATTTGAACACTTGCCATGTTCTAGGAACTGGTCTATATTCGGAAAATACAGCAGTGAGCCCAAAGGACCAGGCCCACACCTGCCCTCTTGGAATTTGCATTCCTAGGGGAAACGATAGATAATAAATAAATAAATAAATAAATAAATAAATAAATAAATAAATAAATAAAGTAAGTTAAAGTAGTGATAAAATAAGGAATGATAAAACATAGTAAGGAGGTAGATAGTGATAGTGGGGGAAGAGGATGTTTAGACAACATGGTCAGGGAAGGCCTCAGTGATGACTGAGGGTTTTTTGTTTTTTGTTTTTCTTTCCGAGATGGAATCTTGCTCTGTCACTCAGGCTGAAGTGCAGTGGTGTGATCTTGGCTCACCACAACCTCCGCCTCCCGGGTTCAAGCGATTCTCCTGCTTCAGCCTCCTAAGTAGCTGGGATATCAGGCACATGCTACCATGCCTGGCTAATTTTTGTATTTTTAGTAGAGACGGGGTTTTACCGTGTTGGTGAGGCTGGTATCGAACTCCCGACCTTGTGATCCTCCTGCCTTGGCCTCCCAAAGTGCTGGGATTACAGGCATGAGCCACTGCACCCAGCCAATGAGTCAGGTTTTGATCAGAGACCTGAATGAGGAGAGGAAACAAACCAAGTGAGGATCATGGAGAAGAGTGTTCAAGGAACAGCTAGTAAAGGGGCCCTGAAGAATTAATTAATGTAGATTGTTTAATTAGCATCAAGAAGATGTATACTGAAGCAGAGGGAATGAAGAAAAGACTGACAGGAGTGATGGTCAGTGGAAGAGGCAGTGCTATGATTATATGTGGCCAAGATCATATATATATATGATTATTCTTTTTGTTTGGGAAATGATTTTTGTGGTGATGATGATGGATAGCATTTCGTGGATACTTAGTCCCTACTAGACTCTTTTTTAATACTGTTTTATATGCATTGTCTCATTTATCACAACCCTTTTGTGAAGATTCCAATGTAATTTTAAAGTTCTAAGTGAGGACATAGAGGCCAAAGGAGGTTTAGTAATTGGTCCAAAGACACACACTCTTAGAGACTGCAAGAATGCTGGTAGAGATAGTGAGAAGTGATTGAATTGGAGCTACATGTTGAAGGTAGAGCGAACAGGAATTGTTGATGGATCAGATATAGGAGATGAATCAAAGAATGAATTGAAGAATAACTTTGAGATTTTTGATCTGAGCAACCAGGTATGGCTTTGCTGTTTGCGGAGGTGAAAAGTGCATTTGGCTGTTAGAGAGAGGGTGCTGTAGACTGAGTTCCTTTTTGGATGTGTTAGATCCAAATAATGATGAGACATCCAAGAAGACAGGTGTGTCTGTAGTATGGGAGGGAGGTATTATTTTGAGAGTTGACAGTTTAGAGGGAGCTTCTACCGAGATCAGTTTCCCTTATTATTGTGTGTCATGCTCCAAGGCCTCTGTCATTAAAGATATGCCCATTTGTTCTGGAACACAGGTGCAGTGGGCAGCGCTGTTCCTGCTTGCTGGAGTATCATACATGCTGTCACACTATCTCTTTTGAAATGTATTCCATACTCAAGACTGAAGATATTCATAAGGAAGAAGTGATTTCTCTTTTTAAATATATATGTAAATGACATGGATCTATATATGTGATAAAATTTTATAAAACTATACACTGAAGAAACAAGTGCATATGAAAAAAAGAAAAACTGGCAAAAAAAAAAAAAAAAAAACAACCTCTCTAGTTTGGTTAATTGTACTGTGCCATTCTTAGTTTCCTGGTTTTGCTATATTACTATAATTGTGTAGGATGTCATCCTTGTGAGAAGCTGCATGTGGGTAATGCAAGCTTTCTGCACTATTTCTGCAACTTCTTTTGAGTCTAAAATTATTTCAAAATAAAATTACAAAAGTGTAAACGTATAATTGCATCTCTTACTTTAAATTATTATCTTGTTTAGTCTTATCCGATGCAGAGACACTACGTTCACTTGAAAATGAGAGGCAGTGAGGGGTAAAGAGCAGTTGGTGAATGGGTACAAAAATACAAGTAAGATCCAGTGTTCAGCAGCACAATAGGGCAACTGTGGGAATAATAATTGATTGTAAATTGCATAAGAACTAGAAGAGTGGAATTGGAATGTTCCTGACACAAAGAAATGATAACCAATTACCCTGATTTGATCATTATACATTATATGCTTATATCAAGCTATCATTATACCTCATAAATATGTATAATTATTATGTGTTCATAAAATAATGAAAATGAAAAATGAATCAAAAAGTGGATATTTTTATAATATGCCAAACTTAATGGAATGTTGATAATTCTTCACTTCTTAGTGCTGCAAACTTTTAATACCTTAGCAGATTCTTCATATTTTATCTTAAACTTTCTATATGAGCAGAATATATTTTGTGTATATATTTAATGTATCCTAAAAGATGAAATGCATAGTAATTTGTTAAACTAGAAGGCAGTAATAAGACATTTGGCAAACGTAGCCCATCTCAAACATCTTAGAGAGCCAAACAAGTTAAACATGTTAAAATAATAGGTAGTTCTGTGACATTTATTGACAATTTATGATAGCTGAGCACTACTAAAAATCATAATTGCAGCATTATTTCATTAACCCCTAAAATACTCATTATTTTAAAAATGTAAATTTTTCTTATTTCTCTTTTCTGAAAATGTAAAATTCCGTATTTGCTAGATGATTCTGCTGTCATTAATTTGTTAACCTTATTTCTGTTTGTTTTTCTTAAGAGCAACCATGGTGGAATAGAGATGTTAAGTCTGTGATTACCTTTAGTTTCTTTTCTTTTCTTTTTTTTTTTTTTTTAGGAAAGAACTCTATATCTTTTAATAAACCTAATAATTCTTTATAGAATCAAGATCTCAGGATACTATATCCACAATCCTAGTAAACTCTTCATTTCAACATGGAAAATTGATACATTAAAGATAAACACATTTATTTCAAAGTATGAAAATAAATATATGCACACAAGATGTTGAAAGACTGACAAAAGGATAATTTTTCATTTTTAAATACGAATATTCAAAAGTATAAAGACTCAGTTGGGAAATGTCAACGCTCTATTCCTCCTACTCAGGTCTAACAAAATATCATCTGTCTTAAAAAATTGTCCTGCACTGGCATCAAATAATAGCAGAAAAACTGATGAAATTTTTATAAAATAATAGCTTTCGGTTGTGAAATTATAGTTTGTTACACTCAGAACTCAGAGGAGAACAGCTCTTCTTGAAAAAAAAAAACAAATAATTTTCTAAAGGCAGTATATTAAAGATCTTAAGTTGCTTCACTAGCTTGGTTTTATACCGCTTCCATCAAATGGGATTTGGCTGATGAAACTGCAAAGTGAAACAACCTATATTTGTTTAGAGTCATTTTTCAAATGCTTGGAGGATGTAGGATGGAAATTATCATTGCCTGTGAGTCTACTTATTTGTGAAATGCTTATGGAATGCCTGTGTACTGACATTAAGGTGAATAAAGTACTGCCCCCTTTTCAAAAAAGCTTCCTGTTAACAAGGGAGTGAAACCAGAGGGGCAGGGCAGGTTGCAGGTAGTGTGCTATTGAAGTTTGGAAGTTTGTTCAGTTTAGGCTGAACTCTACTCTAAATAAGCTTTTGTAGGATCCTGTCAGCATTAATAGCCTGACTACATCTGGAGAAAGAAGAGTTGGTGAATTATGGATTGAGGAGGGAGCAGTCGGGGCTTTGAAATGCCCTATACCACCCGTAGTCCCCCGTAGATGAATGACAGTCGTCAGTGGGCTAACTTTACATTTAATTAAAATGATGGTATAAAAAAATCACTGGAATAATTATATGAATTTAATAACTGGAATTTCTCAGCATTGCCAAAGTTTTATTTTAGCTAAAAACTCCAAATCTCTTTATCTTCACAACCTTCTAAACATGAAGCACATTAATTTCTCTCCACTCCCTAAATTTCTGATGTTCTGTCAAAAATATTTATAACCAGGGAAGTATTCCAAAAGCTGGAAGGAGCAGGTAATGAGAAAGAGCATATGTTTCTAAACTGGGTCATCAATCTCTGAAAAATTTAAATTGATTAGGCTTCCTTCAGGAGGACAAAGTGGAGGATAACTTTAATCTACTAACAAATAGGGTTTCTTAGGCAAACTTATAACTTTGGATCATCTGATTCTTCAGAAAATATTGTGGTGACTCTTATGTTTTGTCATATTGCCTAGAGTCGTGCATGCTCATAAAGTCATGTTTCTCCTACAAAGGTAATGTTTTCTGAGGGTATACCAGGTGTCAGGCAATCTTCTCAGAGTTCAACATGCATTCACCCCTACAAGTTTATAAGGATGTCTCTGTCAAATTATTCATTGATTAGCAAATATTCGTATTTTTTTCATGTGAGATATTTGTTTTATTTTTTATCATTTCTTCCCTTTCAGCTCTTCTTTATGCAACTATTTTTGGAAATGTTACAACAATTTTCCAGCAAATGTATGCCAACACCAACCGATACCATGAGATGCTGAATAATGTACGGGACTTCCTAAAACTCTATCAGGTCCCAAAAGGCCTTAGTGAGCGAGTCATGGATTATATTGTCTCAACATGGTCCATGTCAAAAGGCATTGACACAGAAAAGGTATGGGTTATTATTATTATTATTTAGTTTCCATTTTAGTAGGATCTTCAGATGCATTAAGCTTTTCCACTCACGTATTGCTTGTATAATTGCTTCATAACTGTTATTCTGCATTTGTAAGTGGCATATCAGTCAATCAATCATATTTACTGAGTGCTTAGAGGGTGCAAAGCACCGAACCATTCATCATCAATTAGTACCAGTCATCACATTCAATTTAGAAACTTCAGTTCCTGAAATACCTCATTATTCCATTTCCCTAAAACACTCATTATCTGTCACAGTAATTTGTTGCATTCCTCTAAAACTCAGAGTGCTGCCATTTTTCCTGCTAGAATTTATTCTTGATTTTCCCTTTGCCTTTTTTGCTCATTTAAAAATTCAAAAGAGACTTCCTGGCTACAAATTAAAAATGTATGTGCCTTCTATGCTGTCCTCCACTTAAATTTCTCCCATCTCATATGTTTTATAAAGAACTTACAATTCTTTATTTTCCAGTTTGCCTTACACACATCTGTAAAATAGATGCCTTCCTCTCCAATCATCTGATATCTCTAATCTCTTCCTTGCCTTTTCATGGAGCTGATTTTAATTTTTCTCATCTATCTCATATTTGGGGCAAAGAAGAACTCAAGATCCTTCTTGAAATAAATAAAAACAAATTTTAAAAAGTCCTCACTTCCTACACCCAGCTGATTCACATCAAATACAGAAGATGAAAAATAAAGCTTGCACAGAGTTTTAGAGGAAACCAGTCTTGAGCTATTTTACTTTATAGGCATCAGTGGAGACTATTCTTCTTAGGTACTGATTTTTGACATATGATAATTAGATGGCATAATACCTTCCTGGCCATTTCCCACAATTTTTTTTTTTTTGTGTGTGTTCTTTTAACCTCGTGAGATTGACTTATGGTTTTCCTTTAAGACTCACTCAAAAAGCATCTTTCACTGTCAAAGGGAAAAAGCAAATGAGAAAAGTAGATGTTTAGTTAGGAGAATTTCATGAAGCAACATGTAAGTTTTTTTTAAGCCAGGGCAGGTGTTGTTAGGAATAGAGGGTTGAGTGGAGGTGTAGGGAATGGATGAGGAACATAGGAGTTGAGGGAGAGAAGCCTTCAGAAGGAGTGCAGGTGAGATATTAGGGGGCAGCTATGTGGAGGAATTGTGAAAGGGGGTGAGATTTACTCCTCTTCCGGTATTTTACAAGATGTAGTATAAATTTTCCAGTTAAATGGCCCCTTAAAAGTGGTATGCATGAACACAGAAGGAAAAAAGCAAACTGCATTTCTATGGAATTTGATTAATGTATATCTGAGCCAATATATGGCTAGTAGAGAGAGTATCCAAAGAAGAAACAGAATCTTCCTTGGGTGAAGGTGAGGGTAACAGAATTTAAGTCATCAAAAGCAGGGTGTCCGTTGAAGTCCACATTAAATGAAACAGATCAAGAGACAACCACCAGCCTCGGCAATCACTATCTCAGCAAGAAACTTTCCTTTCCGGAAAATGCAATAGAGCCATATAGTAACTAATAAAAAATCAGTAAATGATAGAATAATGTCCTTTTACATATTCAAAAAGTGTCTAAGCCAGGGCCTCTGGCACAAATCTAGTACATGGCAGAGTTTTGAATCCTTGCTCTCTATGTTCCTGAATACTGAGTTATTCATGAATGGAGCTGACCAGATTGTCTTCAAGCCTCTGCTTGAGGACATGCTTAACTGTCTGATTCATGATGGAGTTAGGGTCTATTGCACTGGCATGCAATGTCTCTCAAAGTGCACATGCCATGTGGCAGGGAAAAATTTCTAGGTACCTACCATGTACTGCCTTAAATATTTTTTTTTGTTTACTCGCTCATTTGCAGTTAAAGAAAGGTACTTCTGATTAGCAAAGTATCCAAGGAAAATGGAGTAATAGAATAAATATGGGGAGACTAATACTAAAAGTGAAATAAAAATTTAATTTCAATGAAAAGATTTTTTAAGGGGATATTTTAAGATATCAAAATTGGTTAGCATTTGGATAAGAAAAAATCATGGATGTGGCTTTTAACTGAGTGAGGAATCCTTAAAGTTGTTTTTGATGAATAAGAGAAGCATATTTAAATAATTGTGACAAATATAAAAGTTTCCTTGTTCATGTATGAAACATACTCTATGCCTGTATTGATTTATCCCAGTCTATTAAGAAAATCCCCACCCAGATGCATAAGTTCTAGGTTAACAGCACTGAAGGAAAGAGAAGGAAGGAAAGACATCTGCCAAATTCTGGGCTTAGAAAGGGGTGTAGGGATTTCTAGTACTGCATCATCGAAGAGACTGAATTTAAAAATAATCCTTAGATTACACACCATATGCTATATTAAACAAGAGGAAAACAAAAACTGACATTCAGCTCTCTGGTTCTGTAAAGAACCTGACGACTAGAGCAGAAGACTCCTATGCCTGTTAGGCATTCTGCTATTTAACAAATAAATTATATATATATATATATAATATAGATTATATATAAATATATAACATAAATTATATATAAAATAGTATATATAAATATTTAATTTTAAAATACAATAATAAAGATACAATACAATAATACAATACAATAATAAAGACTTGAAGCATAGACAAAAGAATTAGTAACCAAAGAAAAGAGAGGGAATAGATATCTCAGAACTAGATTCCACTAGGGAGAAGAACTGAACATAAGTTAAAGAATGAATTGTAAAGATGGAATTGACATATTACTTAATATCATTATAAAATGAACTAAAAATCTAAGAAAATATTTATAAGGGTCTTCACTCATGACCTAACATAAATATCAGAAGAACTGAGAATTAAATGCAAAAAACAAGAAACTATAAACTATTAGAAGAAAATGTGTGAATATATTTAATTTATCTTTGTACATATTAAAGTAATGGAATATATAACAAGGTAACTGACAAATAGATTTTGCTAAAAAGTATAAAATCTTTCACACTAGAAAACTACGAAAATGAAAATGACATAAAGCATTTGCAGCAAATTTTGCAAGTGAAATATTAATTACCTTAATATGTAAAGTGATTTATAAATTAATAAGAAGAATTAAAATACTTGGAGAGAAAAATGATCTGAGGACATAGGTAATTTATGGAAGACAGAATGCAAATTACTAATAAATATAAAAGAGGCTTATTTTCACTTGGAATAAAGAGTTAAAACTTAAAAAACAATAAACAGAAAGACATAGAAACATTTTTAATATGGCAAATGGACAAAGATGATGCCCAATCTTAGCAAAGGCTGGTGACTGGCATTATTGTATAATTCTGGGAGGTGTGTAAATTGGTAGCACGTTTCTTGAAAGGAATTTGAGTAAGATAATATTTAAAATTTGGTGGTATTTTAGAGCTCAGTCCTTGTGCCTCGTCCCTTTTCTGTCTGTATTCCGTCCTTTCATGATACCCTGCAGTCTCATGACTTTAAACCAACACCACCCAATGTTCATACTTACCTTGGACTCGATTCCATGAACTATAGACTCTCCCCTCCAACTGCCTACTCATGTCCAGTGAAGTTGTCGAAAACCAAACTTCCAATCATCTCCTAAAAACCTGTTTTACAGACATTCTCTCCCAGTGAAATTAATGGAAACACTACCTTTCAGTTGCTTAAGACAAAATCTCCCACATTTAAACCTCTGCTGAATCCTTTTGGCTCTACCTCCAATTCTCACCACCTCTGTTGCTATCACCTGGTCCACATCATCATCATGTCTTCCCTGGATTTTTCTAGTACCAACTAACTGGCCTGTGCTTCCACCTTTGTCCCTTGTATAGTCTGTTCTCAAAAGAGCAGCGAGTGAGCACATATAGCTTTTGTAACAAAACTTTCTATGTATGTGTGTGTGTATCTACCTATCTATGTTTCTATCAATCATCAATTATCTATTTATCTATGCCATAGACTTTTGATTATGAGTTAAATTGACTAAACCTGTTAAAATATAAGTGTAGGAAAAATAAAATGAAAGGTTGATGACAATAATAATATAAATTCCATAATTGCAGTCACCATCCTAGAATTATGTATGTACTTTTGGATGTAGCTTTAATAAACAGTATCTGAATTTTAACAATTATCCAGTATTTAATGTTAGAGACCTCTAGTAGACTTCCTGTTCCTCCGTAAGGCAAATACATTTTATTACTATATGTTTCTTATTTTATATTTTATTGATAAATTTTTTTTCAAATATTTTAAATAGAGGTTATCAAATTTAGCTATGAATATATACTTTAAAAGGAAATATAATATATGAAGCCAAATGTCTTTGTTTTAATTCTTCCCTTCTCTGGTTAGTTTAAAAATAGCTGTATATTTTTTCAATTGCTTGTACAAAGAAATTTAATGATTTGTTGAAGCTAATTAGAGAAAAAACCTTCACCCCAATGACTAAGATTTCCTTCTATCATTTCCACATATTTAGTTTTATAGATTTTTGAATTCAGCTTTAATCCACAAGCAAATTAATCACTGTGATTTAATTCTGTCTTAACATGCCTTATGTGAATAATGCTTTCTCGAATATAATTGTGGCATTAAAATCTGTACTGACGTGGAGATTGTAGCATTTCTGTCATGAAAGTTTGCTTTAGGCAATATTTTTTTAATATAGAACAGTGCCTAGTTCAATTTTATTTAGTTGAAAATACGTTATTGACTGCTCATTAGTACAGTTGTTTTAGATTCTTTTTAAATTTAATAGCCAAATCCATCCTCTGGGCTTTCCTACTTGCTAATATTCTGCGTACGTGAAGGAAAAAGAAATGGGTGGAATAAGTGAGGATTTAAAAGGGGAAGAGGAGATTATGGGGAAAAATAGAAAGGATGATGGTTAAAGCTCAAAAAATTCGACGCTGCAGTTTGAAATGACTTCACTGGGAAATAATTCAAATGAAGTAAATGGCTAGGGACTTTATTTTCAGCTTTTTGGACCATGTGAAAAAAATATAAGACTTGTAAAACAATGTGTAGACCACATATCTCCCATTATACTGGATTTGTTTTCAGCTTGTTTCATAGAATGAAAGGTCTAAAACCTTACCTTTTGTCTTTTCCAATATCTTACATTTTTCTCTAACACGTAGCTTGAAAAATATTAGAAAAAGCTCTTTGGTCTTCATTTTTGTTTCATGTGTGTTATAGTAAACATAAGGTATCAGTAGGAAGATGCTATTATATGAAATGTCCCAGCAGCATTACACACAAAAATCATGTAGGAGTATGCCTTTAGAATTTAAGTAAATTGAAATTTTGAACATTTTAAAATTTTTTATCTTTTAACCAAATCTATCAGAAAAGCATTTTGCTTTCAAATACAGTAGGCAATACTTTTTTTTTCCTACAAGTTAAAGTAATTTCCTTTTGACAGTTTAATTTTGTATGTTTTTTAAATTGGGGAAATGATGTTTAAATATTTCGTCGTATTACTAGATATGAAAAATGGATTATATTTTCATACATGTCATCATTTTCTTGGTTTGATATTAAAATACTCCAAGAGGTTCCCGTGATGATATGTATCATAGTTGAAGCCAAGAGCAAAGGCACTAGTCTTGTAAGAAAACTCCACCGATTAATGTTTTGTATTTAAAAGCCATATAGGGGCCGGATGCGGTGGCTCATGCCTGTAATCCCAGCACTTTGGGAGGCCGAGGCGGGCTGATAACGAGGTGAGGAGATAGGAAGCATCCTGGCCAACATGGTGAAACCCCGTCTCTACTAAAAATACAAAAAAATTAGCCAGGCATGGTAGTGAGCGCCTGTAGTCCCAGCTACTCAGGAGGCTGAGGCAGGAGAATCGCTTGAACCTGGGAGGCGGAGGCTGCAGTGAGCTGAGATCACCCCACTGCACTCCAGCCTGGGCAACAGAGCGAGACTCTGTCAAAAAAAAAAAAAAAAAAAAAAGCCATGTAAATATATCCATGTGAATATAATAAAATAAAACTGAATTGGTCTTAAGATGCACTAAAAATAATCTAGCCTTTGAATCAAGAAAGATAATGATCATGCCAATAGAGCCTATTTTAATCAGATCATAGATTGTGTTCAGATATTGTGTTCAACTTCTGCTGGATATTTTAAAAGAAATGCCATCCTATAAGCAGCACACTTATCAGAAGATAAGCATGATGGCATAAAGTTCTTGGAATTTTGTTATATGATAGGTAGTTAAAAGAAATATGAATATTTAGTTTAGCCGAGAAAACACTTGGGAGAGATATGACAGGTAACTTGAAGTATTTGGCATTTTAACAAATGGAATGATTTGTTTCAGGAGGAAATTCACAGTCTGCCAGTAAAAGATTTAGGCACATATGTAGAACATAGTACTAAATGAACTTACAGTTCCTGACAGTAAGATTATATGATTGTGTCTGAATGATTTGGAGTACTATTATATATTACATCTCATTTACAATTTACATGTATGTATGTAAGGGATTTTATATAAAAATAATTATAGAATAAATATCTATAATAATTCACTAAATATTTTCCAACAACTTTTTTTTAGGACAGCTAAGTACTATGGTTTTACATACGAAATGAAAGAACTTTTCCAAGGTGATACTACCTTAAAAAATTAGGAGGACTCAGAATGTCTAATAGAGGGGCTACGCCAGGCCAGTATGGGACAACAGGAGCAGTTTTCCCTGTGGTCTTTAAGTTACCTGCTTGTTGAGCAAGAGACGCTATTAAGAAATTATTATAAGAAACTGGCATATCATTATAAGAAACTATTCTTCAGCTTGTTATTTGAAAGCAATATGCAACAAATGTATGAAAACTATAATTTTTCTATCAGTACCAAAACATAATCAGAGAACTTAACTATTGTTTCATCTACATGTGTTTCTCAGTTGTTACCTACTGACATAATACAAAGTAAGCATTCAGAATTATTATTGACATTTTTCTTTTCTGGCTGACCTACACATACTGTCTGAGAAAGTAGATTTTATCTGAAACCTCAGTTTTTTCGTTTCGCGTATCAGAAGTTAAGTAAAATAACAGCCAGTGGCTTATTGAAAACAATACGAGCAGATGAAAACTTTAAGTAATATTTTTTGTAATGGTAATTTGGAACACTCAAACGTATATATTAGTTTTCTATAAACGTATATATATGTATATATTAGTTTTCTATATTAGTTTTCTATATGCTAAAACTGGCTTTTAGCGTAGTTTAAGAGGGTTCCATTGCAAGCTTTATATTATTTGCAGCTAATATAATTATTAGTAAACTTCTCATGTGTCAAATCTTAAGCTGTGTTATATGATTCAAACCTATCTTTGGGGATAATATTAAGCACGTTCTTTTCTTGTATCACGATGAAATTTAGCGCAATAGTGTGGGCTAATTTATATTTCATTTTCTCATCACTCTGATACTAGCTTCTGAGGAAGGACCAAAGGAATCATTTGATAGCCATAGTCCAGAAATGAGAAGGTAGGATTGTTTACAGAGGTCTATGGATAAATTGCTCAGTACCCTACTTCATCTAGACGGTGAGGATCAGGTTCCATACTTTCGTGTTCACATCTGTAATGGAGACACCACCGGCCACATTACTTAGTTGGCTGGAGGTTGAAAAATGCCCACATGGTGCTTGCACAAGGTAGGCAATAATAAGAGGTAGCAGATAATTTAGTCTATTGTGGTTATAATACATTTCATCCTTTACAGGTTATAAACTACAGGCACTGCATTATGCCTGGCACCATTTTAAATCTTAGTTTTTGCTTGGTATTCAGTGGGCACTGTTTTATTTAAGTATAGATGAAAATAGAACATCAATTGTGGAGTAATTTGGATGGATGACATACTTCTATGTATGCACATTGAACAGAAATATATTTTAGACTTTGGGGAAAAATTAAATCATGAATGACTCCACATGCTGCAGACAGTGTTATAGTATGAGTAGGTGTTTGTATCCAACCTATTATTTTGTTCTGAGCTGCCTTGATTGATCTGTTTTCAAACTCCCACTGCCGTAAATCTGCAGTAATGGCTTTTGATACATTTATTTTTAAATGAGACCATAATGCTTCTGAGACTTTTTCAGTTTTTAAGGTAAAAGTAGAATTATGCAGATTTGAATTTTATAAACTGAACTTTTAAGAAACAATGTTTCAATTTCTTCGATTTCTGTTGTTATTATTATTTGGCTGTGTTTGTTATTTTTCATTTCTCATCCAGTGCTTTGTAGCTTTCTCCTCTCCACCCACTCTCCTGTCTCTTTCTTGATTTTTTTAATGGTAACAACTAAAAGATGCCTGTCTTTTGGCTCAGGCTGATTGCTTTTGATTTTGTATTCATTTATATCATTTATATTCAGTACTGAAAACCCACTTTTAGTTCCTTTACTAGTAGTGCCAACTAACCATGGGCATCATTGTCTGGTACAGCAGAAGGCAGCAACAGGGTGTAGAAAAATATAGTGAATAGATTAAAAGAAAAGGAAAAATTGTTATGTAAGAAAGAGATTCAGCAGGGTGCAGTGGCTCACACCTGTAATCCCAGCACTTGGGGAGGTTGAGGTGAGTGGATCATGAGGTCAGGAGATCGAGACCATCCTGGATAACATGGTGAAACCCTGTCTCTACTAAAAATACAAAAATTAGCTGGATGTGGTGGCGTGTGCTTGTAATCCCAGCTACTCGGGAGGCTGAGACAGGAGAATCACTTGAACCCAGGAAGCGGAGCTTGCAGTGAGCCAAAATTGCACCACTGCACTCCAGCCTGGCTACAGAGCAAGACTCCATCACAAAAAAAAAAAAAAAGAAAAAAGAAAAAAGAAAGAGATTCATCTTGTTCATTGCCAGCTGCCTGGGGTGCTGCTCTATGTCCCCTTCTGGTCATGGATCTGGAGTCAAGGAGAGGGCTGCATGGCTGTGCAACCTGATGGCTTCCTCTCAGCTTTGCTTTTTATGGTTCTTGACTTCTTTCATAAGACATTCAGGAGGCATTCTCTTCTTTTCTCACGTTAGCAACCTTCCTCATTTCTCTATACCTTATATACTTCCTTGAGGAAGTCATTATGTCCCTAGTTTATACTGGGACATCTCTGAGAGATGGCATATATAAATTTATGAAAGATCCATGTAATGGGAGAATTTAAAAATATGGATGTAGCCATTTTTGGTATTTGCATTCATATCAAAGGAAACTATGGTATTAGAGGGTTGGTGGTCCTTGCTATAGAGTGATAAATAGAAATAAACATAATCCCTGCTGTTAGGTTGTTCAAAGTCTAATGGGGGAGAAAAATCTTCAATAATTATCCTGATAAACATATGATTTTATATTGTGATGGTGCTTGAAATGCAATACAGGAAGCCATGTCAGATTTTAAAAAAGGAGAGAGTGAATTTAAGTTGTGAAGATGAAAGTCAAGGAAAGTAATAGAAAAAACAATAGAATTTGAACATGAAAGATTGTTAGAAGCTGAAATTTTTCACCTATTTTATAATGACATTCAAATTACCTGTGTGTTAATAGTCAAATAACTGGTCTGAAGGTAGAAAACAAATGAAAGCTGGAAATTCAAAGACCTAGTTAATCTGTTAACTACTAATAACTCATTCATTAAAGAAATTAATAATACTAAATAGCCTGTGCATTCCATGTAAATAATAGAATGATTTCCACTGAATAGTCATGATGGTTTAAAATATTACTCTAATACCAATAACAGCACATAAATTGATCCAGGGACATATTGGTACCCAAATATGATTGAACTAATTGTCACATATTTGTTTAGAATAATGCTAAGTAAATATGTGGGTCTGCTGCCTTTGAGGGCATTATCCACAGACTTAACTCATATGTATTGTGACAGCACAGATGGCACAGGGGAGTCTGCAGGGTAAATATCAGAATATATTCAGATCAGAGTATAGCTTTACTCCTACTACTGCTTCTCTCAAGGATAAAGAAATATTAGAATCTATTATTTATTATGAATAAGTGTTAATATTTATATAACCATTTTGTTTTCAAAATTGCTTGTTTAGTAGAATACATGACTGTTACATAAAATTAGAAAAAAGAGCTAGAAAAAGAAAATATGATGTCACGCATAATGCTACGACTTATGGAAGTATATTGTGTCACATTTATCTGTATGATTTTGAGAACATCTATTTATGTTATAAGTATACAATATAATAACATTTGTAGTCTATTTTAGGTCTGTATTACATCATCCACCTATTATTGAATACTTAAGATGTCTAATGAGTACATTAAGATAAACACTGATAATAAGGGGTGCCAAGTCCAAGGTTATGTACATTTTTTTGTTTTTATTTTTGTAGCTTATTTCTTATAAAATATCAAATGAGCTACAACCAACATTAATTTACATATGTCTTTTTTCAGAACAACATTGTCAGTACTAGGTATTAATTTTCTTTTTATCTTTGTGAATCTAGAAGGCCAATAATCTTAGTATGTTTAATGTTTACTCTTTCCAACACATATATACTATAATTATTCCCATTTACTGATACAGACACTGGGCTGTAAGAGGTTAAATAACGTGCCTTAGATCACACATAGGGGAACTTGGATTTTGTACTATGTCTGCACTGTGAAGGCAATGTTCTTAGTCACTCTGTTGCTTGTTGAATATCAGTATTTGGTAGACAAGTGTCTCCTTATCACACCTTAATGATGGCTCTTTTTAATGTGTTTATTCTTCTAAATAAACTTTCCTTACTCTTCCCACTCATCATCATCATATACACCCCAGATAAATCCCATTAGCTTTTGACTGAAATTGTATTGTCCTAATCTCAGCATTAAACCATGCAGCAGAGACCATTTGAAAACATGTTCAGGTTGCTCAGATGAGGCATGATGGGCTCATGAGAAATAATTAGAGATCTTGGACCTAGATCATCTAATGCAGGGTTAGAGGTTCCACTCCTAGAAACCAGCATAAAAACGAAAGGATTCCACAGTGTGAGTATGAATCAGAGGTAGTGCAGTTGGAATATGATGAATAAAATACTGCACCAGCAATAAGGAGTCTCATGTTCTAGTTAACACGACTTCTAGTCTAGTTCCTGTATTCCGACTGGATGACCCATCAGACCTAGTCTCAAAATATATATGCTTCATGATCTTTTCCAAGATTTCTAAGGTTGAAAATTAAATGCATGTTTAGAAAGAGTTAGTGAGAATTATTAGTGATATTTGGTGCCAAGGAAGAAGTCAGAAGACATAATTTAAATAAATAGTTTAATATTGTAACCCTTGTATCAAACTTCATCTTGATAATAAATGAGAAGTTAATGGGAAGCAGCCTGCCTAGGGAAAACCAGTCACTGTTAAAAGAGAAACAACCCAGCCCAACTCCCAGTGTTATATCCAACTGTTTCAATTAAGATCCCTCTTGTCTAATAACACAATTTGAAATGTCATTACGTCCATAGAGACTTCACTTGTTTAATCTGGTAGTTATTATTTGGTTTCAGAGTGCTTGGTAAAGTAGTAAAATCAACTGTCACATAATTTTACAATGTTTTTACTGATTCATATAATTTGATAAATCACAGAAGACAGTATGATCAGAAGTGGTTCATTTATTCAGCCGTTCTCAATACACTTGAGTGCTGTCCTTCCATATAACAGGGAAGCAAACAAAACTCCAAACCTCAAACTTCAAATCATTTTTACTATTAAGAATTAATGCTTCATCATCATTTAAGTTTTCTGTTAGAGAAATTTGATTTAATGATGGCTTATTAACTTTGTAATGAAATATTTTATGCTTAGAGGAAAAAATGGAAAATTGTAAAAGGAGGTAAAATTCTTTTATGATGAAAGCTGAGGCCTGACAAGAAGTTTAACCAAGAATTCACCAACATTTAGGTAGAGATATTGATGTACGTGTTGATATTTACTTTAAAGATACAGTTCCCCATTTTAGTATTTAATAGAAAATGTCCGTTAAGCCCTGCTTACATTCAAGACATTGTTTCAGTCTCTGGAATGACAGTGGTGAATATGAGGCAGTCCCTGCCACACAGGACTCACAGTCTAGTGGGACTGAACAAGTACATTTTTACTTTCTTTGACCTGCTGACACTATTTTGTAGTTACACAAAGAGACACTTGACCTTCAGGTGTGGGCCACCTGGAAGAGTGCAGACCAAGAGTCAGAGGGTAAGGGAACACACATTTAGGGACTGTGCCCATCCCTAAGCACTTCTTAGTGTTATATATTCCTGAGTTCCTGTAATGATCACAAACATCCTATGTGGTAGGCGTTATAGTCTCCATTTAAACAATAAGGAGGTTCTGAAAAATAAATTATCCAAGACTATACATCTGATAAATGGTAGAGTCAAAGTTTGACTCTGATTTTTAGTATTCTGACTTCAAACTTTATGCCCTTTGCCCTAAATCACTCACCTACTCCATACCCCGTATGTTCCAGGCAATACATCAGGCACTGGAAATGCACCTGTGACCAAGATAGGCGGGGTCCTTGCCCTCATGAAACTTACAATCTAGTGGAGGAGGCAGATAAAAATAATTGCATAAATAATTAATAGTTTTTCAATTCCCTAATAAAAATAAAATGATTATGCAGTTGTTAGTATTTTAGGTAAAAGAGGAGATGCTTTTATTCTGTTAACTTTGGTTTTCTTTCTTAACATAGAGAAGGATGGTTCTTGCCTGCATTGAGAATGGTGAGTAAATACACTATCCCTAAACATACTGTGCTTTGGGATATATTGAAATCTCTGAATCCTTATAAATGTGTTACAATTAGGGTGATCTTTATTACTTTGCAAGTACTCTGAAGCCAAATAATAGCTATGATTGTAATTTTTGTTTCTGTTTTTATTAGTTGGTAAGAGATATATCATTTTACTGAACTGAATTGGCATAGTTACAACCAGGAACAATGAAACTTGGAATTTTAGTGAGCTATGCTGCCCGACTGGGATGAATATCAGATTAATACTAGGGTTTTCTAATATTTAAAAAATGTTATTGTACTTTTACTGGTATTGGTCTTAGGAAAACCTGCTTTCATTTGTACAGGCACATTTCAAATATATATACAAATTTTGTTTTCCGAAATTCCTTAAGAATTTAAGTTCCCTTAAAAACTTACCACTTTAGTGAATAGATTGCAGAGAATCATGGGATCTTAGTCAAGCCAAGAACCACACAGTACCCCTGTAAGAAAACACCAAATCAATATATTGATAATGGGCCTGGTGTCAAGCTTGTTATTTCTATAGAACACATATATACAATAAAAAGCCTGTTCTGTAATCTAAATTTGGCAGAATTCTAGAATATTCTTGATATTAAATTTATCTTTTTAAAAATTCATGTAATGAAATCATCCTACAGATGTACAGATGAAGAATTTCATTTATTTGGTTTTTTGGAGGGCAATCATAAAAAATTCAAACGTAGCAAAAGTAAAACAAAAAAATTAGCAAGCAAGCAAACAACCCCTTCAGTCTAATTTTTCTTTCTTGTAACTTTATTTTTAAGATTTTTATAGGATATCAGAAGAGCTGGCAGAGAAACCCACATCTTAATGTTATGGCCTTTTACTTACTAAATAATAAAACATGTGAATGTTAGGTCAAGGCATCAGTTATGCTGTCACAATTTGAAGTAAAGTTTCAAATTGACTGAAGCTTACACTTCCATCTACAACTTTTAAAGAATCTTTTTAAAAGGCTATGATATTACAGATTTTTTCTTAAAGTATTCCTAAGAATATTATATATTACATTAATTGGGTAATATTTTCATCATGGAGGAGCACTGCATTTCCTCATGAACTTAGATGTGTACTTGTTTAGTTTCATAATTTTTTATCCTATAAGAGAGAAAAGCAGTTGGGTCATTACAGTTTTTTTTGTTTTTTGTTTTTGTTTGTTTGTTTTTTTTGAGACGGAGTCTCGCTCTGTCGCCCAGGCTGGAGTGCAGTGGCCGGATCTCAGCTCACTGCAAGCCCCGCCTCCCGGGTTCATGCCATTCTCCTGCCTCAGCCTCCCCAGTAGCTGGGACCACAGGCGCCCGCCACCTCGCCCGGCTAGCTTTTTGTATTTTTTTTAGTAGAGACGGGGTTTCACCGGGTTAGCCAAGATGGTCTCGATCTCCTGACCTCGTGATCCACCCGTCTCGGCCTCCCAAAGTGCTGGGATTACAGGCTTGAGCCACCGCGCCCGGCCGGGTCATTACAGTTTTAAGGATGACCTCTTAAAATAATACACCAAATATAACTCTTCCTTATGTTTGTTTGTGTTTGTAATGACTTCCACACAAAATTATAGGCTTCTCATAAAATGAAAGTCAATGTAAAAACAAGACAGTAAAACACACACACATCATCATTTACACATACACATGTTGACAAATGGTTAAACACAATAGAGGTGTCCAGCCACCTGGAATGTCATTGTTACTGAGCTTGGTTGTATTGAGCTTTCGAGTCTCTTGGAAGCTGAATTAAAAAGTGAAGTTCTTTTGTCTATTGAAAGACATAAATACATCTGTCTAAAGATGTGTTTATTTTCTTATTATATTGAATCCAAAAAGAACTTTGTCATGTGAAACTTTTTGTTTGCAAGCAGTAGAGTATATTGGTTAAGATGAGGGATCAGAAAATTTTTTCTCTAAACGGCCAGATAGTAAATAGTTTAGTTATTCTGTGTTATATGGTCTTTGCCTCCACTACTCAACTTTGCCATAGAAGCATGAAAGGAGCCATAGACAGTATGTAAATAATTGAACATTGTTATGTCCCAGTAAAATGTTATTTGTGGATGCATTAATTTGAATTCCATTTATTCTTACATACCATTAAATATTATTTTTCTTTTGATTTTTGATAACTATTTAAAAATGTAAAAACCATTATATGCTCACTGGCTGTACAAATACAGGTGATGAGTCCAATTTGGCCTTCAGAGTTTGCTGAACTCCACTTGAGACTTTTTAGATCTAGTCCAATTGTCAGATTTCTATCCTATTTAAAAATTACAGTATCATCATCTCAAAACTCTTTATGTACCTTACCTGCCTTGGTTTTCTTCATAAGGCTTATCAAAATCTTAAGTATTATATACGAGTTCACTTATATATTCTTTGTTAACTGTCCCTCTAGTACAATAAATAGTCCATGGGGGCAGGGAGTTTTGTATCTTTTGTTCACTGCTGAATAATTATTGTCTAGATTAGTGTTTGGTAAATGGAATGTGTTCAATAAATATTTATTTTATCCATGAATGCAATTCTGGAGTTCAGAAGGACACATAAATTTGGAGCCATTAATATATAAAAGGCCATGAATGGCTAGTTATGATCACTCAAAATGACATTCTAGCTAGGAAAAGGAAAAGAGCTTAAGATAAAGCTTTGAGGTACTTGTAGACTTAGATGTTAAGTAGGTGAGAAAAGGCCATAAAAGACACTCAGGAGTGACTGGTGATATTAGATGAAAAGCAGAATCGTTTGATTTTATAAAAGCCAAGAGAGAAAATGAAAGACTGCCTTGCAGTCTTCTAAAAGATGAATAAAGTAAAAGTAAAAAATTTCATTTGGATTTTACAACATGGAGATTACTGGTGGATTTGATACAGGCAGATTTATTAGAGTAGTAGAGACAGATGCAACATTGGAGTGAGGTAAGGAGAAATGTAAGGTAATTAAGACAGTGGGACTTGGTCAAAGGGATCATCAAACTGACATATGGTAATGGCACAAGATAATGATTCTAAAAATAACCTCATGCATACTTGGAGATTTTATGTATGACAAATCTGTATTTGGCAAATGTATATCTGTGGGGAAAAAAGGAAACATTTAGTGAATGTTATTGGGATTAATATTTACCTGTATGGGGAAAAATCAATTTGATGTCTCCTTTACACCACATCAATCAATTCTGAACTTTAAGAATTAACTATTTTAAAAATGGCATTTTAAAATAAAAGTAGAAAAAACAATTAATGGAATCCCAAAGGACTCCAAATAACCAAAGCAATCTTGAGAAAGAAAAACAAAGCTAGAGGCATTACACTTACTGATTTCAAAATATTTTACAAACTAGAATAATTAAAACAGTATGGTCCTGGCATACAGACAGATGTATGGAACAGAATAGAAAGACCATAAATAAACTCGTGCACATATGGTCAACTAATCTTTGACAAAGGCTTCAGTAGTACATAGTGGGGAAAGGATAAATAAATGGTGTTGGGAAAGCTGGATATCCATATTCAAAATAATGAACTTAAACCCCTACATTATACATAAAAATCAACTCAAAATGGATTAAAGACTTAAACATAAGACCCGAAACTAAAACTACTAGAAGAAAACATATGAGAAAGTCCTCTTTATATTGGTTTTGACAATGATTCTTGAATGTGACACTAAAAGCACAATCAACAAAACCAAAAACAGAGAGTGGGAAAAAAAAAAAACCAAAAAAACAGAGAATCAGTGGGACTACATCAAATTAAAAAGCTTCTGTAGGACCAACGAAACAATTAACAGAATGAAAAAGCAACCTATATAATGGGAAAAATATGTATAAACTATGAATCTGATATGGGGTCAGTACCCAAAATTGATAAGAAACTCCATCAATTCAATAGCAAAAGCCCACAAATAACCAAATTTTAAAAATGAGCAAAGGACTTAAACATTTCTCCTAAGAAAACATGCAAATGGCCAACAGTTACATCAAGTATATGAAAAGGTGCCCAACATGAGGGAAATTTAAACCAAAACCACAATGAGATATTACCTGTCAACTGCCAGGATGGCTATTACCAAAAATGAAAATACAGCAAGTGTTGGCAAGGATATAGAGAAACTGGAATGCTTATACACTGTTGGTGGGAATGTAAAAATGATGTAGCTGCTATGGAAAACAGTATGGAGTTTCTTCAAACAATTAAAATATAGAACCACCGTGTGATCTAACAATCCCACTCCTGGTTATTCATCCAAAAGAATTAACCTCAAAATATCAGATGTTTGTATTTCCATGATCATTTTAGTATTATTCACCATAGTCAGGATGTGGAAACAACTTAAATGCCCATGAATGGATAAGTGGAAAGAGAAAATGAGCTAAAAACAAGCAATGATGTATTATTCATCTATAGAAAAGAAGGAAATCTTGCCACAGGTTTTCAAAAAGATGAACCTTGAGGACATTATGGGAAGTGGAATAAACCAATCATTAAAAGACAAATACCGCATGGTGCCACTTATTTGAGGTATCTAAAGTAGTCAAACACATAGAAACAGAGGATAGAATGGTAGTCGACAGGGGCTGGGAACAGGGAAAAATGGAGAGTTGCTATTCAATGCATAAAAGTTTCAGTTATGCAAGATGAGTAAGTTCTAGAGAACTGCTGTACAACATTATGCCTATAATTATTACCAGTGTATTGTATACCTAAAAAGTTTACTAATAGGGTAAATTTCATGTTATACATTCTTACCGTAATTTAAACAATAATATATAGAAGATTTTTATGCTTATATGTTTTAAATTTCTTTAATATGACACAAGTGGGCTAAACGGTAAGGAAATATTGATAAATTTAACTATTGAAGTTAGTAATTTAGGCCAAGTATGGTGACTCATGCCTGTAATCCCAGCACTTTGGGAGGCCAAGGAGGGAGGATTGTTTGAGCCAAGGCGTTTAAGACCACCTTGGGCAACATAGTGAGACTTTGTCTCTACAAAATATAAGAAAAAAAATATTAGCCAGAAATGGTGGCACATGGCTATAGCCTCAGCTACTTTCGAGGCTCAGGTGGGAGGATTTCTTGAGCCAGGGAGGTTGAGGCTGCAGGAAGCCATGATTATGCCTCTGTATTTCACCCTGGATGACAGAGTGAGAGACCCTAAATCATCAGTGTCTCAAAAAAAAATTAATAATTTATGTTCATCAAAATACATTATAAGAAAAGTGAAAAAATAATCTACAAACTGGGAGAACATATTGAAATATACATAATCAGTAAAGCAGTAGCATCCAGAAAACATAAAAAATTCTTGAAAATCAGTAAGAAAAATATGAATAACATGATAGAAACATAGACAAGAGATACAGACAGTTCTCAAAGGGAGAAATATAAATGGTCAATGAACATATAAGCAAGCTTAACTTCAGCAGTAGTGAGGGATATACAATTAAAAAACCCAGTGCTTACCGCTGGATTTCCAGAGGTAATTATGGTGGCCTAAATGTGCTCAGAAATCTTTTCTGTAAATCTACAGATTAAGAGGGGGAACACATAAAGTCACTTTCACAGTGTAGCTGCAGTTCAGATGAAAACAGAAAATACTGCAAATTTGATATATTAAACTGACCCTTGGGAAATACCTATCCAAACCAATAAAGTAGGCTTCCAGGCTCACACCAGAGCTGAGAGTCATGAGGAAATTACACAAAAGAGAGGAAGAAGAATGTTATGTTAGTTATGGAGGAGAACAAATAATAGCTACCAGAGTTCACTAGCAGAAAAAAGAATCCTGTCCTCAATAGAAAATACTAAGAACAGGAGTGAGACCTGGTGGATCAAGGCACATGCTACTGTGCAGTCAGATGGCTTAGAAAATGCATGGGATGAGAGGAAACAGTTTTGGGAAGGCCACATTTCTGGGGATAAGGAAAGCCTTGGAAAAGCAATGCTTTCTTTGGAAGCTTAATGAGGAAGGGAAGGAAGGAAGTGTTTTAGATAAGGAATCTAATGAAAGTCAGATCCAAAAAACCTTGTTTATTAAATAAACTGCCCTTAGCTGTAATGATATAAGAAGATGCTCTTGAAAAAAATCTGCTAAGATACAGAAAAAATATCTTCCCATGCATCTTCCCTTGACCTAACTCTTCCTTTTCTGCCACACAGAGGATCACCAACTGATATGGTTTGGCTCTGTATCCCCACCCAAATCTCACCTCGAATTTTAACACTCATGTTAGGGAGGGATCTGCTGGGAGGTGATTAGATTGGGGGGTGGTTTCCTCCATGCTGTTTTCTCATGACAATGAATGAGTTCTCACAAGATCCGATGTTTTTTTTTTTTTTTTTTTTTTTTTGAGACAGAGTCTCGCTCTGTCGCCCAGGCTGGAGTGCAGTGGCTGGATCTCAGCTCACTGCAAGCTCCGCCTCCCGGGTTTACGCCATTCTCCTACCTCAGCCTCCCCAGTAGCTGCGACTACAGGCGCCCGCCACCTCGCCCGGCTAGTTTTTTGTATTTTTTTAGTAGAGACGGAGTTTCACCGTGTTCCTGACGGGGTTTCACCATGTTTGCCAGGATGGTCTCGATCTCCTGACCTCATGATCCGCCCGTCTCGGCCTCCCAAAGTGCTGGGATTACAGGCTTGAGCCACCGCGCCCGGCCTAAGATCCGATGGTTTAAAAGTATGTGGCAGTTCCCCTCTTGCTCGTTCACTCTCCTGCCGCCATGTAAATAAGGTCTTTGCTTCACCTTCCCCTTCTGCCATGATTGTATGTTTCCTGAGGCCTCCCCAGCCATGCAGAACTGTGAGTAAATTAAACTTTTTTCTTCATAAATTACCCAGTCTTAGGTAGCTGTCTGTAACGGTGTGAAAACAAACTAATACAGGAAACTGATACCAGAAGAGTGAGGTCCTACTGTAAAGATAACCTGCAAATATAGAAGCGACTTTGGAACTGGGTAATGGGCTGAGGTTGGAAGAGTTTGGAGGGCTCAGAAGAAGACAGGAAGATGTGGGAAAGTTTGGAACTTCCTAGAGGCTTGTTGAATGGTTTTGACCAAAATGCTGGCAGTGATATGGGCAATGAAATCCAGGCTGAGATGGTCTCAGATGGAGATGAGGAAATTATTGGGAACTGGAGTAAAGGTCACTCTTGCTACGATTCAGCAAAGAGACTGGTGGCATTTTGCCCCTGCCCTAAAGATGTATGGAACTTTGAACTTGAGAAAGATAATTTAGGGTATCTGGCAGAAGAAATTTCTAAGCAGCAAAGCATTCAAGATGTGACCTGGCTTTTTCTGAAAATATACAGTTATATCCATTCATGAAGAGATAATATGACATTGGAACTTATGTTTAAAAGTGAAGCAGAGCATAAAAGTTTGGAAAATTTGCAGCCTGACCATGTGGTAGAAAAGTAAAATCCATTTTCTGGAGGAAATTCAAGCCTTCAGCTGCATACATTTGCATAAGTAAAGAAAAACCGAATGTTAATAGCCAAGACAGTGGGGAAAATGTCTTCAGGGAATTTCAGAGATCTTCATGGCAGATCCTCCCATGACAGGCCCAAAGGCCTAGGAGGGAATACTGGTTTAGTGGTCCAGGCCCAGGGCTCTGCTGCTCTGTGCAGCCTCAGGACATAGTGCCCTGCATCCCAGATACTCCAACTCCAACCATGGCTAAAAGGGGCCAAGGTACAGCTTGGGCCATTGCTTCAGAGGGTGTAAGCCCCAAGTGTTGGTGGCTTCTGTGTGGTATAGGGACTGTGGGTGCACAGAAGACAAGAGTCGAACTTTGGGAGCCTCTGCCTCGATTTCAGAGGATGTATGGAAATGCCTGGATATCTAAGCAGAAGCCTGCTGCAGGGGTGGAGCCCTTATGGAGAACCTCTACTAGGGCAATGCAGTGGTGGAATATGGGGTTGGAGCCCCCGAAGAGTCCTCACTGGTATACTTCCTAGTGAAGCTGTGAGAAGAAGGCCACTGTCTTCCAGACCCCAGAATGGTAGATCCGAGGAGAGTTTGCACTGTGCCCCTGGAAAGACCACAGACACTCAATGCCAGCCCATGAAGGCAGCTACGAGTGCTGTATCCTGCAAAGTCTCAGGTGCACAGCTACCCAAGGCCTTGGGAGCCCACACTTTTCATCAGCATGCCTTGGATGTTAGGCACAGGATCAAAGGTGATTATTTCTGAGCTTTAAGGTTTAATGGCTGCCCTAGTGAATTTCAGACTTCAAAATGACATCTTGGAGCCCCTTTGTTCTGGCCAATTTCTCACTTTTTGGAATGGGAGCATTTACCCAATGCCTGTATCCCTATTGTGTCTTGGCAGTAACTTGTTTTTGATTTTACAGGCTCATAGGCAGAAGGAACTTGCCTTGTCTAAGATGAGACTTTGGACTTGGGCTTTTGGGTTAATGCTGGAATGACTTTAGACTTTGGGGGAACTGTTGGGAAGGTATGACTGTGTTTTGAAATGTGAAAAGGACATGAGGTTTGGGAGGGGCCAGGGATGGAATGATATGCTTCGGGTCTGTGTCCCCACCAAAATCTCATCTCAAATTATAATCCCCACATGTTATGGAGGGACGTGTGGGAGGTGATAGGATCATGGGGGAAGTTTCCTCCATGCTGTTCTTTCATGACGGTGAGTGAGTTCTCACAAGATCTGATGGTTTAAAAGTGTTTGACAGTTCCCTCCTTGCTTGCTTACTCGCCTGCCACCATGTGAAGAAGGTCCTTGCTTCCCCTTCCCCTTCTGCCATGACTGCAAGTGTCCTTAAGCCTTCCCAGTCATGAGTAACTGTGAGTCAATTAAACCTCATTTCTACATAAATTATTCAGTCTCAGGTAGTTCTTTATAGCAGTGTGAAAATGGACTAATACAGCAACTATTGCTGGTTAAGAAAAATGTAAGCATAAATAGAAATAATTCACATAATGATACTGGAAAAGAAATCAGGTAATAAAAATCAGACTTTTCAACCTGAAAGCCAATCTCCCACAAAGAGCTATAATGCAGATCACTAATATAACACACAAATTAAATTAAATATAGAAACAAGGAATTTAAAATATTAAAATACTTCATGAATCAGAAACCCCAAAAAATCAGTATAGAAATAGAAATATAGGGGCTGATCAAGGTTAGAAGATAAATGAAAAACAAGAAGAAAAATAACCTTATAAATGAAGACTGACTTCATTTATTAGGTTCTCACATTTTATCTTATATTATGTAAGGGACATAAGAACAAATATAGAGGAATAAATGAAATGATTCAAAAAAATTAATGGAACTAAACATCAAAAGAGATATGAAGGGTGCAAACATTTAATAGAGAAGACAGGTGTAAAGATCCAATATGTGTATAATTGGTGCCCATCGAAACATGAAATAAAACAGAACTTACTTCTAAACTATAATTCAGGAAAGCATCACTGAAACAAACAGACAAAAACCCAAAGCTACGTACCTGGCCCATTGTATACCTGGGAAAATGGACCTGTGATCAACTTCAACGTATATTCTACAAGAACAATTTGATTTTAAAGTATGATAAAATCAGACAAAAAGATCCAGTCAATTACAGAGTAAAATAATAAAGTTGACAACAGACTTCTTGATAGTAACATACACAACAAAACAACAATAGAGCAGTATTTTTTGGATCCTCAAAAAAATGTGTGAGTTAAGAATTTTATATTTAAGCAGGCTGTCCTTTATGAATAAAGTCTACAGAAAATAGAAAAATATGATCTCAGGGAATATTGTATTCAGAGACTTATTTTGATGATTCTATTATGACAGTGCTTCTCAAATGTTCATACACATGAGAATTGCAAGCAGACTTTGTTAAAATGCAGATCTATTAGTCTGGAGATGTGAGTGAATAATCTATGTTTCTAGCAAGCACCAAGGCAAGGTGATGCCCATGCTCCTAGTTCACAAACCATACTTTGGGTAGCAAAGTAAAAGAATGAGACAGCCAAGATATTATTGGGGAAACGTTGGTAGAGACTGTTGGTGAGCACTGAATATATCTGTTTGCAAATATAAACACCTGTCTTTAAACACCTTTACATCTGTCTTCTTTATGACATTTTTGTACCTTTTATACAATTTTTTATGTTTTAGTTGCATTAAGTTTTTCGAATCTTTTCATTTACTCTTCTATATTTATTCTTATGCTCCTTACATAATAGAAGATAGAACGTGGGCACCTTGTAAGTTAGTCTTCATTTATAAGGTTATTTTTCTTTTTTCCTTTCATTTATCTTCTGACCTTGCTCACGCCCTATATTTCTATTTCTATACTGATTTTTTAAAATTTCTGATTCGTGAAGTTCTTTCATGTTTTAAATTCCTTGAAAACAATTTTGTAAGATACAGAAAAATAGTAAAGTAAAATATATATGATGAAAGTAACTATAAATGCTCTGATAAAATAGATATAACAAAATTACCAAAATATGGGGAGATAAGAGAGATAACCACATGAATACTATATGAAAAATCAACTTGATCTTACAGATATCATTAGTAAGGAAAAAAGATTAAGGTTTATATATAGGTAAGTTTTAATACAAAAGTTTTAAATATCAAAAGAAATAAATTACATCTTTTAAAGTAAAAAACAGAACAAAAAATCTATATTATAAAGATACATATTTATATGCTAACATGTAGTAAATATAAGATGATATGATAGAGTTTAGCCCAAACATACCAGTTGTGCTTAACTCACCTATTAGAAGAAAATATTTTTAGATTGGCTTACAAAGGAAAATCCATGAAAATGCTCACACACACACACACACACACAATCTAAAACAATAATAAAAGCCAAACATAAAGACATGGGTAAAGGTATACCAGGCAAGTGAAATAAATAAGGAAATTTGACAAAATGCATTTGGCTACATAAAGATCATGATTCACAATGAAGCTATAGGAGTTAATATACATGTGACAACATGGCTGTAATGTTATAAAATAGAAAATAGAAATGAAAGAAGAGTTTAGCACAAAAATAATACAACACTTTAACCCAGCATTTTCAGTCTATATAATACTTTAAGACATCACTTTCAGTTAGGTACACAAAAATAAGAATGGATGTAGGTAATTTAAACAATAAAGTCAGTTAGATAGAGCTTATTGATAGATACCCAAATTTGCACTCTGATAATATAGAATACAAGTTCCTTTCAAATAAATATGGACATTTTAAACTGTATATTTGATCACAAAGACAACCTCAAACATTTCAATTAGGCAGAACAAATGAAAGCATGTTCTCTGATTATAGTAGAACAAAGGGAGACAGGAAGGCAGGAGGGAGGAAATAAAGAAGGAAACAAGAGAAGAAGTATAAAAGCAAGAGAGACAAAATAAGAGAGAAAGAAAGAAAGGAACAAAGAAAGATATAGAAAAAGAGAAAGGAAGAATGAATGAATGAAGAAAGAAAGAGAAACCTTTCCATCTGGAAATATATAGACTCTATTTTAAAAAGCAATAATCTGACAAGTTCAATATGTTAATCGCCTATGGATGTGTTTGTATTGCCTATTTTTTCTCTTGGTCCTGTCTTAGTTTGCCTGTTAAATTTTTATTAGATGCTGAATATGAAAAAGTGATGTAACTCTGGATGATGTCAACTTTCTCCAGAGAGATTTTTCTTTGTCTTCTGGAAAGCAGTTAGATTAGGTGTCGGTTAGTTTAGTTTAGTAAAAGATTTCTCAAAAGAAGGCATACAAATGGTCAAAAAAAAAAAATATGAAAAAATACTCCACATCCCTTATCACAGATAAATGCAAATCAAAACCACAATGATATACCATTTCACATCAGTCAGAATGGCTATAATTAAAAAGTCAAAAACAACAGATACTGGCAAGGCTTCATAGAGCAGGAAACACATATATACTGTTGGTGGGAATGTACATTAGTTCAACTACTGTAGAAAGGAGTTTGGACATTTCTCAAAGAACTTAAAACAGAACTACCATTCCATCCAGCAATTTCATTACTAGGTATATATGCAAAAGAAAACAAATCATCCTACTAAAAAGACATATATACCCATATGTTCATTGCAGTGCTATTCACAATAGCAAAGACATGGGATCAACCTACGTGCCCATCAATGGTGGATTAGATAAAGAAAATGTGATACATATACACCTTGGGATACTATACAGCCATAAAAAAAACAATGAAATCGTGTCCTTTGCAGCAACATGGATGCAGCTGGAGGCTATTATCCTAAGCAAATTAACAGAGAAACACAGAAGCAAATACCACATGTTCTGACTTATAAGTGGAAACAAAAGACTGGGTACTCATGGACATAAAGATGGCAACAATAGACTGGGGACTACTAGAGGAGAGAGGGAGGGAGAAGGACAATGGTTGAAAAACTAACTATTGGATAGTATGCTCAGTACCTGGGTGACAAGATCATTAACTTCCTGAACTTCAGCATCACACAATATACCCAAGTATCAAACCAGCATATGTACCCCTGAATGTAAAATACAAGTAGAAAAGAATAAAGTAATAATCATAAAAAATAAAAAAAATCTGCACAATTACGGACTTTTAAATTAAACATGTTCTTTTTAAGGTGAAAAATGTTTCAATATATAAAATTTTTATTTCTAAAGTAAAAAAAGAGTTTTTTATAGTACTGAAGTATTCTAATTTGCATGTAATATTTCAGGAATCCCAGCTAAAACTCTGTTTACTAATGCTCCTCTAACCTTGTAGGCCCTGAACTCCAAACTTTATTTCAGCACAGTTAGATTTTCATAAACTCTGCTAGTTTTACCATGTTTTGACCTGTAGTGCTTAAGAATCAGTGAATGCCTTTAGGGAAAAAGTATTCAGACTCTTACTCATGTCTCTGTGGTTTCTTTTTCTTCAAAATCTTGTGATCTCAAGCATTGGTTGTCTCGGTAGCCCTGAACTACTGAAATTTTTGCTCAGCATCTGAAACTCTGTCTGCATCACTTATAAATTAGTAAATATAGTCTATAGGGAAAAAACTAAATAGAATTTTGGGCTCATCTTGGTGAATTTTTTTTCTCTGGGATTCGTTAAATACTGGATGTTTTTCTGTATGTTTGATGTTTTCAGATTTTTAAAAAGTTTTTTCTTTGCTTTTGTGTTTTATCAAGCTTTATAGTTGCTCTAAATAGAAAGATTGGTTTGCTGCAAGGCAGATCATTAAGCTGAAAGAAATCCAGCTTCTATTGTTTTTAAATAAAAAATAAGATGAAATAATGAGCAGATTTAGGGGAAGATTGAAGAAAGGGGAAAATGTATCAAATAGTCATATTGACAAGTGGGGATGCATAAATGTCAGAGAAATATAATAGTAATTCTAGATAATGATGAATGCCAATTTTAAGATTATACTCATCATTTTAAAGCAAAACCATTCAGCAGAATTACGTGATGTTATCTAGCCAAAGAGGAGTAAATCAGAGATGACATGATGGAGAAAGAAAATCTGAAGAGTTTATAATGATGGCCAATAGGAATTTGTGCTGGCCTTTCAAAAAGTGAAGACAGGAGGGGTTAAATGGATAGTGTGGGAGTATTGAGGATGGCCAGTGGTTTGGGGATCATAATTAAGTTAATGAACTGCTGCTAATAGAGACTATGCATGAATTTGACTGCTAGGTGTTTAGAGGTATTTAATTTTACCATGACTCCATTACTCATCCCACCCATCTCTCAGTGTTCTAATAAGGTGTAGCATGACAATCTGTACCTCATATCAAGGCAATGTATGAGCTTTCTGATTCAGTTACTCTGAAACAGAAAAACTTTTGACTTTTGAAAGGGGATAAGCTAAGTGCAGAAAATGATTATACTTATGGAAGTGAGTAGGATAAGATCAATGGTCAATTCGAGGAACAGAAATAATATCAAAAGGTTAGAAAGATTGGAACAAGGGACAGGTGGACATGTTGCTATAAATTGATAGAAGTGTTGTAGGATAGGGTGGGCTCCACAGAGGAGTCCAGGGTCACAATTTGAGGGTCTTTCAGGAAATGTTTCCAAAAGAACCAGGTGGAGTTGTGAGAACCATACTGGAGAGCACAGTGAATTAGACCAGGATTCTACAGCCAGGTGCACCTCCAACCATTACAGCTGGACCTAGAATAAATCTGTTTATTACTTCTGCATCCAGAAGGAATGCTGTGTTATAGAAAGAGAAAGAGGACTTTAAATTCACACAGACCATGGATCTGTTATTAACCTTTGTAAAATAGAGATAATAGTATTTGCATTGTATGGTTTTTGAAAGGATTAAATTTTTGGTGTTCTTTTTTATTTCTTTTAATGTCTGAACCAACTGTATCTATGAAAATGATTGATAACATTCATTATATGTATTGTACATTTGGTGTCAAGGTTTAGGACTCTAACTGGCCCCGGTCCTAAATATTTTCTTCTTTTTTTCTAAAAAGCTTTTTTTTTTTTTTTTTTCCATTTTACATAGTACACTTAAGTCCTGATACATTTTTGAGAGTTTTTTTTATATATGAGGTTTCAGGGTTAGGTTGAGGTTAAACTTTTTTGTTTGTTTTTTGCTAAATGATGTCTAGTTTTTCCAGCACAATTGGTTGAAAGACTGTCTTTCCTCTGTTAAAATGCTTTTGCTCCTTGGTAAAAAATTAGCTGAGCATATCTGTGTTGGTATATTTCTGGGTTTTCTATCCTGTTCCATCAATCTATGTGTCTGTCCCTCTGTCAACATCATGCTGTCTTAATTGCTATAGCTATAAAGTATGCCTAACATTGGATAGAGTGATTTCCCCGACTTTGTTCCTTTTTCAGTGGTCTTAGGTCTTCTAGGTGTAGTGCCTTAATGTATGAATTTTAGAATAATCTTATCAGTATCTACAAAGAAAATTTTCTCGGACTTTTATAAGAGTTGCATAAATGTAAAGGTTAATTTAGGGACAATTCACATATTTCCTATTTTAGGCCTTTCAATTTATTAACATGGTGTATCTCTCTACTAATTTAGGTGTTCCTTGATTTCTTTCATCAATTTCATGAAATGTTATAATTTTTAAGATACAGCTCCTGTCCATATTTTATTACATTTATACCTAAGTATTTCATTTTCTGTGGACTCATTGAAAATGTTATTGTGTTTTTAACTTTGGTTTCCATATGTTCATTATTATGCTTTAGCTTTTTGAATATTTCTTTGGCATTAGGCTATGGTCTACGGTTTTTCCTTACCATCAGCACATTCACCTCCAGGTACGTTTCTATCAATTTGCTGTCTTTGATCTGCCATGGGCAGAAAGTAGATCATGTTTGCAGGATTTGAGACAGATAGAATTATTCGAGGCTATATACATTCTTCGCAGCACCACATCGCACTTATTCCAAAATTGACCACATAATTGGAAGTAAAGCACTCCTTAGCAAATGTAAAAGAACAGAAATTATAACAAACTGTCTCTCAGACCACAGTGCAATCAAACTAGAACTCAGGACTAAGAAACTCAATCA
>NC_045439.1:43929656-44027299 GCF_002776525.5 Piliocolobus tephrosceles | reverse complement strand
ATATGTTGTTTCTTATATATTATTTATGCATGTATTACTGCCACGGAAAATTCTAGGAAGCATACTTGTGCATGTAAATATTTAAATACCTATACTTTTTTGTCTATTTCAGTGGTTCCAGAGGACTAAATTCCTGAGGCAAACTTTACTTATAGTGAAAAGTTTAATTTACCAGAAAGCTCAGTCAAATATTGCTATCCTATTTCAACTATAAGTAATAATGTAATAGGCTTTACTCAATGAAAACATATTGATGATGGTCTGCTTTGATAAATGTCAGCATATTGAGAGTGTGAAAAGAAGAGCTTGTGCTCTTTGAAAGATTTCTGATTTTAATGTACATAGTCATTTTACACATACATACACTGATATATATTTTTTCACACATACACGCTGATATATATACATGTATACATATGCACATTGATATACATATATAAATCTATAACCTATGAAAGTGTTAGTGTTGTGAAAAAATGTTTCAATATGACTTCAATTGCTGAAATATGTTTTGATTTATCTTGTTTACACTTAATTTCCCAACCTTTTCAATACAACTTTGTAGCTGTTATTTTCTGTATACTTGATTTTTAAAAATCTATATGCACATACACATGAGTATACACATATATGGTATATGAGAATATGTATGTATGTATTTGAATATATATATATATATTCTTTTATATCATCAGCTCTCAAAATCGTTTTGGATTTAGATGTAATATAAAAAATATAACCAATCAATATATTCTTTGCTTCATTTAATACTCTGTGACCTATTTTGACTACCTTCACTTTCTACAGTTTGTGTTTTGTGTGTGTGTATATATCTTAAATTGTATAAATAATTTGGGAAGACAGCTTACTTTACTTTGCTGTCTCTGTTGGAAGACTGGTAGACTTAAACATCAACTTTCAAAATCACAGTCATTCTAAGAAATAATTTATTTGGCAACTAATTCTGTTTCACGTATTTATTTTTTCTCTTTAAATATTACCTGTTTGTTTAATAAGTAATTTTGTTTTTAATGTAAACTTTTTTTCACCATTAAGGTATAATTTACAAACAAAAATTGCATATATTTTAGGTATACAGTGTGATGTTTTGATATATGTATATATAATGAACTAATCACTACAATCAAACATTTATTACCTCATACAGTTATCCATTTTGTGTGTGTGTGGTGAGAATATTTAAATATTCCTTTTTAAACTAAACTTTTTGAAGTAAATTTTAAAAATTGAGATGTTACACAATACTGAAAAGTGAACAAATTATATTATAAATAAATAGTGTGATAAAATTTCACAAAGTGGACACATGTGTAGCCAGGATATTAAAACCTTATTATCAGAACCCCAGAAGTGCATCTCCCATGTCTTCTTCAGAAATTAACCAACTCTGGCCCTTAAGAATAATATAAACCTTGACCTTCAGCACCAGAAATGAGTTTTGCATTTTTGAACTTTATATAAATGTAGACTATACTCTTTTGTATCAAGCTCTTTTTCAGTCAATGTTATGTTGTTGAGATCCATGGATTTATGCTATGTATAGTTGTTACTTCTTTCATTCTCATTGCTGAAAAGCAGTCCATTGTATGACTGTGCCACAATGTATTAATATTTATCTATTTCAACATTAATGAATCTTTGAGTAATTTTCAGTTTGGAGCTATTATGAATAGTGCTGCTATACACACTGTAGTTCACAAGATTTGCTGCATATATATAGATGTTTCTGTTGCATATATACCTACAAGTGAAATTCTTTTGGGTCTCAGAATATATGCATGTCCGACTGTTACAATATAGTCAGATAATTTTCCAAAGCAGTGGTGCCAGTTCACTTCCACTTGGTATGAGGTGGCTCATTCTTTCTTTCTTTTTTTTTCTTTTTCTTTCTTTAATTTCTTTTTGGGATAGAGTCTCACTTTGTCGCCCAGGCTGGAGTGCAGTGGCGTGAACTTGGTTCACTGCAACCTCCACCTCCAGGGTTCAGGTGATTATCCTACCTCAGCCTCCCAGGTAGCTAGGACTGCAGGCGCCTGTCACCACGCCTGGCTAATTTTTGTATTTTTAGTAGAGACAGAGTTTCCCCATGTTGGCCAGGCTGGTCTCGAGCGCCTGACCGACTCATTCTTTTAAAGATGGGAACATCACTTGTCATAGGGGACTAAACAGATCATGGCCAGTAGAAAAAAATATTGTTTGTTTTTTCTGGGCACTTAAAAGTATATTTCCAATTTTAGAAAATACTTTCACAGGTGTGTAAAAGTACTGTTATTTAGTCATATATCTGCACGTGAGACAGTAAAGACATGAGATTAAGAACAAAGCACAGTAGAAACTCTAAATTTCATCCAAGTCCTGTCTTTGGAAAGTTAGTGGCCCAAGACATGTGCTGCCTAACAAGTTGAAAAATCGTAACAATTGCTGTTTGTTGTTATTGCAAAACTAAGATAGTGAAAAGCCTGGTAGAATTGGTTCCCTACGTTTTTGAAACCAAAACTTTAGGTCTCATTTTTATGTATGAAGTCTAGTCACAGAAAATTTATCTCTAAAGTGAAACCAATGAAGTTTAACCTATAATCCTTCACTGGTTGTGGCAGTCTTTTATTGCTGAATATGACCTTTTATTTTTCAATAATGGAAGTTAATTTGGTTTGGTTTTATTCACTACATTGTTCCTGGGTTAATTCCTTGGAGATTTTGACACTCCTAGAGATTGTCAGATTGACTTCCAGAGAGCTACTTCCTTTTGCTTGGCATGACTGCATGACTGCCTGGTTATACTTTTTATTTCCTTTAAATGTAAAGGTGAGCTTTCTTTTCTTCCCAAGAAATGAATGAGAATTAAATTCCTGTGAAGAGCTACTTGAGCTCCTCATTCCCAGGAAGGATTGTAAAAATATTTTATGGGCAAATGTCACTTGCCTGACTCCCTCCACTGGCTTTCACTGACTTAATAATACCAGCTCCATTAGATTCATAAAGAGAGATTAATTAACAGTGCATCACTTAATTGTGTCAAAAGAAGGAGGGATTTGGTGGTAGCTTCAATGTCTATCAAAATGTCATTAATGCATTTATTCCTTTGTCCTAAAAATAGGGGGATCATTGAGACTTATTCATTATTATTCAAAATAGCTGATACTGAATTATTCCTGAAGAAGGATTTTATAGATAATCAATACAATAACTTAGAGCAGTAAGAGACCTCAAGAAGAAGCCTTGTTTAGTTTACTGCCTTCAGGTCCTTAAAGTGAAATTATCCTCATTATCCCCTTTTGCATATTAGAAATATGTTATAGCTTCATTAATAGTGTTGAATCTGTGAACACTGAGCTAGAGGGCAGTGGTAGTAGAGTAACTTCACTAAGACTAAAGCTCTCCCAGATTCTGCCTCATTACACTATACAACTCTAGTTTTGTTTCAGGTGAAATTGCTATTCCTCTTTCAAATGCATTTGAAGATTAAAGACAGAGATTATTAAGAACATGTAACATACTCTCATACACAGTTGGTTAGAGTGTAATTTGGTATACCTTTTCTAGGAAGCAGTTTGGCAAGAGCCTTAAAGATGTTTTTGTATTTTACCTACTAATTTTACTTCTAAAAATCTGTGCTTAGACAATCTGAAATAGGTACAAGGGTATTTGTTGTAACTTGATTTATAAAAGGGAAAACTGGAAATGTTGATATCCAGTTATAATGTAATGGTTAAATTAATTGTGCCATGAATATTTGATGGGATATTGTACAAGGATTGCAATTTGGTTTTAAAATATGTATTTCATAGCATAGGAATTGATTATAATGTGATAATGAGTCATTATAGCAAGAAATAAAATGGTAGAGTTTAAAGTTTTATAGCAATGGTATCTACACATAGATAAGTATAAATAATGGAAGAATTTTTTCCTCTTTATGATTTTTATTTTCCATATTTTATATAATGAATATTAAAAAGCATTTTAAGTATATTCAAAGAACGAATGAGAAAATAAAGCCTTCTTTCTTTGACTCTCTCTAGTCAACCATTTCCTTAGAGGATTTTGGTTTAATTTATTGCCTTCTCTGTTAATTATCATATTTAGACTCCCTTATCTTCTAAGGTTTTGTGACATTATTGATACCATAGTGGATGAAAGTGATTGAGGGAAGGGACCCAAGGAAATAGCATGTATCAAATGCTCACCTCTGGCTCAGGTCCTTTTCATGTATACAATAAAACTTGTGTTTCAAATAAGATGTCTTCTTCTGGGTGAGTGGTAATGGGATATAAACAACTTAACAGTGAATCCTATGTCTTTATCAACATAGTCAAGTATGTGATACTTTGTTGGAGCTGAAATTAAAAAGTGCTTAAAGATGGAAATAAAGTTGCAATGAAAGTTAGGCTGTTCTATGGCAGTGGCGGGGCATTTATGGCTTCCTAATAAATAAACTATAGATTTTATCAATTGGACCTTAAATAATTTTCAAAAATCAGCATTTTTATTTTTTTGGTACAGAGAACCAGAAAACATGAGAAGGTACCAGATATTATATTTTTTTCCTGGTTGAGCTTCACGAAGGAGTGTAGCTTAATTGCTGGAACTCAAGAGTTTGGAGTTTCGCTTGTAATTTGTTGACAGGACCTGAGGAAGTCACATAATCTTTATGAGACACATTTACTTTATCTGTAAAATGGCAGTGAACTAGGAAAAGTGACTTTTCAAATCGTGCCTAATTGGATGCTTCAGGGGAGCAGGTACAATAAGAGTTTTTGTGGATAGATATGGAGGGCCTGCATAGTACTGGGCACGTAACTAACACATAACCAGCGCTCAATAACTATGAGCTGAATGAATGACTGAATGTGCCCTAAGCAATGCTGACTGGGAGTCTGCCTTTCCAGCAAAGCTTTTCTCAGCATAATTCTGCTTATATCTAATTTATATGTTGGGCATAAATTAAGGTGTTCATTAAAAAAAGTAAAGAATGATTTTATGGTTGAAACCAAGTTTGAAATATCTATTGATAATTCTGTGCTACTATTTCTGATTATTATTTAAAAACAACAACAACAAATTACAACACCTCTTGCTCTCATTTTCTTCTATATATTACTAAATTCTATGAGACAGCTATGTCTATACTGTATTCGTGGTAGAAAGAAGGATAATCTGTGCTTTGACAGATAAATCAGTGATGACTAGACAGAGAAAGGGAAGATGGGACATGCCAGTAAAAAGGAAAAGCATGTGTGAAGGCAAAGAGTCATGGGAGAACATGGCAAGCTTAGAGTGGTGAAAAAGGTGGTGTGACTGGAAGGCAGGGTTGGAGGATGGTAGTAAGATTGGAGCAGGATCCCACCATAAAGAGCCCTGTATGCTTGGTTAGGACTTTGGCTGTAGTTGATGGGGAAGCAAGCCATTAGATATTTTAAGAAAACAGAGATGACATGATAATATTTGTGTTTCACTAAGAGTTCTGTAATCCCAATGTTGAGGTTAGATCTTTGGATCTTGAGAATACTTGCTAAGATACCTCTTGACTTTGGGTTGAGTGAATATCATAAATAATTTCAAAAGGTTTTCTTTTTCAGACCATGACATTCATTTTTTTTTTTTTTCCTCAGGGTTGTTTTGCAGAATTCTGAAAAATGGTTTCTTACATACTACCATTGTTACAGGACCCCAACATTTACCCAAAGATAGCCATTGGGTCAGGGTTTCTGCACTATAGTCCCTTCTGTTGTTGCCAGAAATATGTTACAGGAAAGGGGTCCTGATTCAGACCCCAAGAGAGGGTTCTTGGATCCCGTGCAAGAAAGAATCAGGGCGAGTCCATAGTACAAATTGCGACTTACTAAGCAACTTTATTAAGAACGTAAAGGAAGGCCGTTTATTAAGAACGTAAAGGAAGGCCGGGCACGGTGGCTCAAGCCTGTAATCCCAGCACTTTGGGAGGCCGAGACAGGCGGATCACGAGGTCAGGAGATCGAGACCATCCTGGCTAACACTGTGAAACCCTGTCTCTACTAAAAAAAAAAATAAATAAATAAAAAAAACTAGCCGGGCGAGGTGGCGGGCGCCTGTAGTCCCAGCTGCTCCGGAGGCTGAGGCAGGAGAATGGTGTAAACCCCGGAGGCGGAGGTTGCAGTGAGCTGAGATCCGGCCACTGCACTCCAGCCCGGGCGACAGAGCGATACTCCGTCTCAAAAAAAAAAAAAAAAAAAAAAAAAAGAACGTAAAGGAGTAAAAAAATGGCTACTTCATAGACAGAGCAGCCCTGAGGGCTTTATTTCTTGATGATATTCTAAACAAGGGGTGGATTATTCATGCTTCCCCTTTTTATATATAGACATCCTGAAGTTGATATCGCATTTGTAAATTGTCATGGCACTGATGGGAGTGTAGCAGTGAGGATGACCAGAGGTCACTCTTGTGGCCATCATGGTTTTGGTAGGATTTAGCCAGCTTCTTTACTCCCACCTATTTTATCAGAAAGGTCTTTATGACCTGTATCTTGTGCCAACCTCTTATCTTATCCTGTGACTTAGAATGGCTTAACTGTCTGGGAGTGCAGCCTAGTAGGTCTCAGCCTCATTTTACCCAGCTCCTATTCAAGATGGAGTTGTTCTGGTTCACATCCCTCTGACATTTCCCACCTCCATTTTGTAAGAGAACCCTTAATCATAAGGGTTGCAGAGGGATGAAGATCTATCTTCTGTAATGTCTTCAGGCTTAATAGGGTGATGATATTCCTGCCTAACTATTAGGGTCTCTTGTGTTTGGGGTAAAGAGGAACTTAGTTAGAAAACATCAGTATAGTGAGGGCCATTTATAACTCCTGAGTTTCGACGAGAGGTGATATCTGGAAGATTGATAAGTGTTTAGTTTAAGAAAACATTCAGTAAGCTTGTTCCTTATTCCTACACAAAGAGTGTAAGAGTAATATATTCCACAAGAACAAAACAAAATAACTTAAGTTATTCCAGGTAAACTAAATTAGAAGACTTTTCATGAACTAGGCAACTTTTGGAACTAAGCTGATATGGGGTTGTTAGCTGATTGTAATATGCCCAGAATTAGAATACTGATCCAGGTTTTTATATTTCCCATCCCTCTTGTTTCTTCTAAACAGCAGTCAGGGATCATTGATTGGTTCACAGGAATAAGTGGGGTTAGCCTAAATTGCAGAAACAAACTTAAAAACAACTAATGAGACTAGAATTTAATAACAAGTGTACCATAGTTCTTGAAAAATACTATTTCTCTCTCCAGTTTCTCATTTTTACTAAAGACAAATTATGGTAAGACTGATTTGCTTTATTATACTTGGCCTGATAATTTGTATAAAGTTCAACAAGAATAATTATTTTTCACATAGGCTTCTTAATTGGCTTTGATGGAACTCTGTTTCACAAGGGATCTCATATAAGAGTTTTTAAAAGCCAAACCCTGACATGGGTTTGTACCCTCAAATACCTATGAGTTGGGTAAATTCCTCCCCTTTTGAAGTTCCAAGATAACTTGGGGCTCCTGGACCTGTGAGAAAGTGACATTCTTTACTTACCATAGGTCAGAAACCCGGTACAGGCACTGTGTATGCAAGGTATGAGGCCAGTTCCCCAAAGGGCTTTTATTGACTCTACAAGTCAAGTTTGATTCCTTAAAGGAAAGCACACCATTCCAGTCAAAGTCTTGGTAAAATAACCAGTTTCTCCAGTTGTGTCCTGTTACAGAAGAAAACAGATTCTTACTGCACTTAAGCAAATAACTATATTGCCATAAGTTAAGAATACTAATAACTAGTTTCCAAATTCTGGAGAAATCAGGTAGAGAGAAACAAATATGTTCCAAATTTTGTTCACAGCAGTATACTTTGCTCGATTGCTACAAGCTGTAAATAGCTCAAAAGAAAAGTTTCCTTGACTCTGAAAAAACAAAGGATCAGCAACGTTTTAAGCAAAGTTAAAAAGTTTTCTATTGGTTCAGTTGATTCAGTTAACTCCTGTTCTGTTTGATATTCATGAACATTCCAGCTCTTCATGAGAGTTCTGAAAGTTATTTTCTCTATTCTAATGTTACAATTTCCAGTTATTAGAAACCTACATTTAGGAACACCTGCTAGAGTTCTCTAGTTGATTATAAACCACCTTCTAAAGAGGATTAAAAGAAGACAGCAGTTGACTGTGGATGATAAAAAGTTTTGGGACAGTCACTATTAAAGCCACAATTGATAAGGAATTTTGTTTACTTCTGTGACATGCAAAGTTTTACAATAACAATTATAATTATCATAATTATATTTGTTAATAACATACACTAAGTCATATTAGAATTATAGGAGTTTCCCATAATTTTAGAACATATACCAGTAACATATTTATGCAAATACAGTCCAAAGAAAGCAAAACACCATTTCACATTTGATAATGCTTCCTGTATGATTTTTATACCAAATAAGCCAAATTTCACCTTTATAATAATGTACTATTAATGTTAAACTGAAATTTTAAGTAAAACTTTATAGATATATTTACTCAATTTTAATATTTAACCATAAGATTAGATTCTTATAAACCTTTTATAACCCTTTACATTTTTTTGTAAAACAGCAGATCAGTGCTCTAAGGAAAACCTGTTGTGCTTCTATTCCAATGTTTAATTTACCGAAAAACTGAATAATACCTCTTTAACTTTAGCCAATATGTTTACACACAGAATCTTTTACAATTAATTTTTATAAACCTTCCACAACCTGTTTAAATCTTTAGCTTTATTCTATCTAACTTAAAACACTCCTTTAACCCTTTATGCAAAAAAAATCCACATTCCCAGGCCTTCTTATAATCTTTTACCAAAAGTACATTCTACTTTCCTTACACACCTTACATGTAAAACTGTATCTTCACTAGTCTCAGTTACATGTTGTGTTGTTAACTTTTAGTGACTTTTACTTCTGGTGAAAACCCTGGTTGGTAAGCAATTTTAATCATGTACTAGGTGTGGAGCCTAGCCTAAGATATACCAAGCAGAAGTGCAGATAAGAGCCAACTCTCCAGCATAGCTAGGGGTTGTGACTAAGTCCACATGTCCCCAGGCCTTACCTTACTTAAGAAGGTAAGTTGTACAGTAAGAGTTATAGTGGCATTTTATTAAGCATTTAGCAGGCCTAACAACCTTTGAATTGCACATTTTTTTGCATAAATTCCCTTTCACAAATCCTTTCACTTACACAGATCATCTGAGACATTCTTGGACTTTCTGACTTGCTCTAAACATCCCTCCTTTTAAACAACCAGTCATTTTACTTTAGGACAAGAATTTATGATACAAGATCCTTTTTTTATATAAAATCTCTTTCTTTATAATTTGTATAGCTTGGGGGCATGGCGAATTCCACATGCCCCCAGGTCTTATCTATAATCTAATGGCTTTAAGGTAGGTAAATTGAACAATTTTTAAAAGTTAAAGAAGCAGTGTATGACCTTAGCAAACTTAGGCATTTAGCAAACTTAATATCTGACCTGCATAATTTAGACTAAATGTTTTTATTTTATCAATAATTTTAAAACTGTTTTTATTTTGCAAAGATTACTAAAGTTACATGAACTAAAATGCATTACAGTTTTTTATTTTGCTTTCAAAATATTTAAGTGCGTATTTTTGTTTCAGCCAATTAATTAGAGCTCTTTTATATAAACAGTACACACAACATATATATAGCTACACAGAAAGACAGAAGGTTACTACAGTAGTTATAAGATTTTTCATTTGCCAGTTTCTAAGTTTCTTATTTGGGTTACTGGGTTTAGGTTCATGGGGTTTTTTTTGGCAGAGTCTAATCCAACCTCTGACTTGGAGTTCAACATGTGGTCTCTGGGCAGGATGGTCACCCTGAGTAACAGAAATGATAAGAAAGGGAAAGGAGAGACAGAAAAACATTGCCTGTGGCAGGGTAGAGAAGGCAAAATGTTCAGGAAGGTCAGAGAAAGGCCCGCCCATTGCAGCAACACTGAAAAGTTCAGGCAGCTGCTTCTCGGTAGCAAAGGGATCTTTTCCAGCAATCCTGTCAACTCTCAAGTTTCCCCTTTCAGGGAGGAAAAACCTCCCCATATCCCACAATCCTGTCCGTGCCTAACCCTGTCACCCACAGCCATCAGCAAAGAGTGCAAGGCAGATTAATTCAAAGAGAATAGCAGTTAGCATCCCATAGTGCCAAACCAGTTCTTAGCTGAGAGGGACTTTACCAAGAGAGGCCTCTAACCCCCTAAATCTTAGAAGGGACTCTAGCCCTCCTAAGTTGGGCCTCTAACCCAAGGTCAGTCAAGCCTCATTGCCTTTTATTAAGAGAGGCCTCTAACCCACTCTGTCTTAGGAGAGACTCTAGCTCCCCTAAGTTGAGCCTGCAACCCAATCCCATTCTGTATCTGTGTACCCCACCACTTACCCAAAGTCATCCAATCAGTGCTGCGGTCTGTTTCCTTTGGAGGATGGTGGTTTCTTCAGTATCATCCCTTCTGAAGTTCACCAGAAATATGTTACAGGACCCCAACACTTACCCAAAGGTAGCGGTTGGGTCAGGGTTTCTGCACTATAATCCCTTCGGTGGTTACCAGAAATAGGTTACAGGAAAGGGGTCCCGATCCAGACCCCAAGAGAGGATTCTTGGATCTTACACAGGAGAGAATTCAGGTCAAGTCCACAGTACAAAGTGAAAGCAAGTTTATTAAGAAAGTAAAGGAATAAAAGGATGGCTATTCCATAGAGCTGCCCCGAAGGCTGCTGGTTGCCCATTTTTATGGTTATTTCTTGACGATATGCAAGAGGTGGATTATTCATGCCTCCCCTTTTTACACCATATTGGGTAACTTTCTGACGTTGCCATGGCATTTGTAAATGTCATGGCGCTGATGGGAGTGTAGCAGTGAGGACAATCAGAGGTCACTCCGTGGCCATTTTGATTTCGGTAGACCGGCTTCTTTACTGCAACCTGTTTTATCAGCAAGGTCTTTATGACCTGTATCTTGTGCTGACTTCCTATTTCATCCTGTGACTTAGAATGATTTAACTGTCTGGAAATGCAGCCCAGTAGCTTTCAGCCTCATTTTACCCAGCACCTATTCAAGACGGAGTTGTTCTGGTTCACACGCCTCTGACACTATAGCTCTTACAAAGAAAATGTATTGCTCATCTTAATGACGAGTCTAATTTGTTAATATTTTGTTGCAAATAGGGGAGAAACAACTCTGAAAACAAACAAAAGTCACTTTTAACCTAAATATTTTCTTCTGAAATATAATTTTAATTGTTTGTAACTATGAAATCCTCATTAGGAAACCTACCTACAATAAATTGGATCTGATGTTCAAGGCAGAATACATGGAAACTGAGACCAGTGGGCCAGGAGTGAAAGTTGTCTTGAATGATAATTTTACTCCATCACTTAAAACCAAGTTTTTCCTTGGCCAAGACAGTTATTAACATTTAATTTCCAGAGTAAATAACAAGATACTTATATTTTGATGGCAAAAACATCATGTAACACACATGCTCTATCTAAGGTTGGGGAAGGAAGGCGCTTGCCAGTGGGTGTGACTTTGGTTGATCTATTTTAGCATTTAGTTTTACCTTGTCACTTTTTAATATCTGGACATAAATAGATACCATCAATCAAAATAATAAATCAATTATTGTCATATGTTAAGTGAAACAAAAAAGGAAAGATACTCATAATGTAATAAAATCCTCTTTTCACATGCCAATAAACAGAGAATATCGCAAATATTGGAATATTTCATTTGCAACACGAATCCTAAAAAACATTATTAAAAGGAAATAACATGACTATTACCAAAATGAATAGAAAACAGTGAAAGCCCTATATGGTAAATGCATTGAAATAGAGCAGTCTATTTTTCCATTAAGGTATTCAGTGTAATGTTTGTGTATGTGTGTATGTATTTAAATTTTTTTGTTCTTCTAGAGCTAATTTCATTTTCAACTTGGCAAAAAATATTAACCTTAATCAGTGCTTAAAATATCTTCAGGTTTGTGCTGAAATATTTTCTTAATTCTGTCTGGAAACCTATCAAAGTGCCCAGATGAAGACTTCAGACAGAGTGGGAAGTGAAAAAAGCGAATTGTTTTTGTAGAGATTTTAAGCAACAATAAACTCTGTAGGAGGACAGATGTTCCGTAGTAATAATAAGAGCTAGTATTTCCTCTACCTTGCTATGTGCCAGGCTATACTAGGCTCAATTCATGCCCTGTCATTTAATTTCTGCAATAAGCCTAAGATATAAGCACTATCATTATTCCCATTTCACAGATGAGGTTTGGAGGAATTAAATAAGGTGCTCCAGGTTACAAAGGTTGTGATAGTTTTGAACCCAGACTGACATCCTCTTAAACCTGATCTTTTTTGCTGCCTCTAAGTAAAGACTCACAGGCAGCCCGTGCTTCTGTGTCACTCTGGCCACGCCCCTATCATTCCACTTCTTTCATTGTATTGCATTTGTCCCTTTACACACCCACTTCCCACACTTTCTGGTTAGCTTCCCTGAGGCAAACACAGTGTCTTACTTATCCTTCTGTTCTGAGGATTTAACATAGTGATGTGACCCTTGTGGAAGCTCAGCAAGTGCCTGTGGAATGACTAATATGTTGTCCAAAGTCACGGAAGGTTTATATGTTAAAGAAAACATTGCCTTGTTATATACAATAACTGATGTGAAAACAGTGTCAATTACTTTTAAAGCTGTGTTAGGTATTCCTTTCCTCAAAGATCAGATTTTTCAGAAAGGTGGGTGAGCAGATTGCTGCTGCCTATAGGAATTTGAGGGAGTATGAAAAAAACCCAGAGATGATTAAATAATGTGAAATGTATGTACAGTATTAAGAAAAGTTAAGAGAAGAGATACTGAAAGCCTAATTTAATTAATGGTTTTTACATTAATGATGGGTTTGTCTTCTCTACAGGGAAGCAACCCATTTTTCATTGACAGTGACACCCAATAAAAAGGAATAGTCCTGGCTAACACGGTAAAACCCCATCTCTGCTAAAAATACAAAAAAAATTAGCCGGGCGTGGTGGTGGGTGCCTGTAGTCCCAGCTACTCGGGAGGCTGAGGCAGGAGAATGGCATGAACCCACCAGGCAGAGCTTGCAGTGAGCGGAGATCCCGCCACTGCACTCCAGCCTGGGCGACAGAGTGAGATAATGTCTCAAAAAAAAAAAAAAAAGAAAAAAAAGAATAGTCAGACATTTTCAAGCCTTAGGAAATGTTTTAAAGCTTAAAATGCAATTAGTAGAGCAAAGAAAATGATTTCATATGTATTAAAATATTATGCAGTATTACTTAATGGGGTAAATCAATTTAGCTTCAGCTTTGAGGGATTGAAATCCGATCAAAGAAAACCATTTCTGGTTATAAGGAATAGTTTACAAAGGGGGTTTGAGGAGCATTCTAAATGAGTTTACACTTGCATCTTTAAAATGGGTGGTATTAACTTCCGCAATCACATCTTGCTCCACGATGTTCTGATTAAATATGATGATAATGTCCATTTTAATTTGGGTCTTTAATCACCCTGTCAGAAAGCTGTAGCCAATAAAAGCTCTCTAGTCCTTGCTGTATAAGCATACTTCTGCCATTTGCTTCCTCTTTAAAGGATGCCTACAGCTTGAATTCTGCTACTGCCTGCAGCAGTGTTCAGAAGTGAAAGACCAGAATGAACAAGGACTGCCATACAAAATAACGTACCCACCCTGCCAGCACTGACATTTCCAACCACCCAAGCCTTACAGAAGGCTGGTCAATACCCTTGGCCCTCCCTGAACATGAATTTATTTGTAAAAGGAAAACCTTTTACAAATATATCAAGAAAATATATCAAGGGTGGAGTTAGTCTGCCAGTGCCAGTATGTCAAGTTGCCAGGGTGCTTTTGTTGATTTTGTTTTCTGGAAGCTGTCTAGCATGAATCCACCTCCAATGTGGAATTTTGATTTAGTGATAATAAAATTCTGAAGCATCTACTAGATTAAAATGAATGTTCATACCCTATTTTACTTGATTCTTTGATGAAATGATATTAACTTTTTTCTGAGACTCTTCCTGACCACCTCAAAATTGTTTTGTTTTTGTTTTGAGGCAAGGTCTTGCTCTGTCGCTTAGGGCTGGAGTGCAGTGGCATGATCTTGGCTCACTGCAATCTCTGTCTCCTGGGATAAGGTGATTCTCTCACTTCAGCCTCCCAAGTAGCTGGAACTACAGGCGTGCACCACCACGGCCAGCTGATTTTTTTTGTCTTTTTGTAGAGACAGGGTTCCCCATGTTGCCCAGGCTGGTCTCAAACTACTGAGCTCAAGTGATCCAACCTCCTTGGCCTCCCAAAGTGCTGGGATTACAGGAGTGAGCCACCTTGCCTGACCAAGGTGTTCTTTCTGAGGGGAGATCCATACTCTTCTCAAAGCATTTACTACATGATTCTGCATTGTCATGGTCCATATGCTCATCAGTCCATCTCAGTGGATTATTACCTCCTTGAGAGCAGAGCTGTGTCTTGTTCCCTTTGCCTTCCCAGTACCTAGCAGGGTGTGTAGCAGACATAGTCATAGTCAATAAATATTTATTGGATGATTTTTTTTTCTGAAGTGGCCCTTTTCTCTTTCCTTTTCACTTATTCATCTCTCACCTTCTTTAGGTCCTCTCCATCTGTCCCAAGGACATGAGAGCTGATATCTGTGTTCATCTAAACCGGAAGGTTTTTAATGAACATCCTGCTTTTCGATTGGCCAGCGATGGGTGTCTGCGCGCCTTGGCAGTAGAGTTCCAAACCATTCACTGTGCTCCTGGGGACCTCATTTACCATGCTGGAGAAAGTGTGGATGCCCTCTGCTTTGTGGTGTCGGGATCCTTGGAAGTCATCCAGGATGATGAGGTGGTGGCTATTTTAGGTACTGTGAACTTTCCTAATGTAGTAGCAAATGCGTAGTAACAGTTTTAGATGTTTTACTTCTCTCATTTTTAAAGAGAAGTTTCCTTTGTTTGGGAACTTTGGAAATTGGGTCACTAATGAGATGTGAATCTTAATGAAAACTAATAATGCTATTTCAGCAGAGAACATTACTATCAGTCACAGCCTAATGGGCTGAGTTTGATTAAACTTTCTTTGGCAACAGCAGGACAGTACCTTTTAGACTAAAGCTGGTCACAGCCTAACGTGCCTTGTAGCTCCGTGCTAGTAAGTGTGAAAATGGCTTGTGGAATGATTGACATGGTAGTGACATAGGGTGTTAGTCTCAGAAGGGCAATAGAACCTGTCTAGTTCAACCCTTTTCTTTAGATAGGAGCCAAGGGAGGCCCAGAGAAGCTTAGTGACTTTCCCGGTTAGTAAATGAATGGAGGCTTGAATACAGATCATTTTACCCCAAAACTTTCCTCATCACAGTTAACCTAAGTAGTGAGCTGAAAGTCTGGAGGAGGTTAATGAGTCTGACCTTTTATAGCAGTGATCACAGTATAGGTAAATTAAATTTAGGTTTATAAAGCTGGTTCTGTCCATCTGTATTAATAGGCCATAAAAATTGTTTGGCTAATCATAAATTCATTTTAAAACTTAGAGCATTTTAGAACTTAGAATTCAGTAGATAGTTGTACTAACCACAACCACAACAATAAAAGGGCAGTAACAGTATATATAAGTGATAAAATAAAAAAAAAGTTGCATGTTTTGGGACAGTGTAGGGTATACAGCTTGGCAAAAAAAAAAAAAAAAAAAAAATTGCCAAATAACCTTTTAGATCATTTTCTGCTCAAATATCTGCAGCTGGTTCCTGAAATGCACAGATATAAAAGGAAGTAATAATGAGGTCAGAGGAGAATCACCTCTTGTTTTTTTTTTTTTTTTTAATCAGGTAAAATAAGTTAGAATTGCAGGATGTCGACTTCATTTTGATCACATTTTTCATGGCTTGTGTCTCATGAAAAATGAGCTCAATTTTTAAACTATTGGATTTTCAGCTACCGAGGTCAACATACCATAGCTTGAATGCCACTTATTCTCAAAAGTAAAAGATTAACTGATAGACTTTAGAAACTACAAAAGCAAAATCCACCACAATATAATGAGAAACTGACTTCAAAAACACCATTACTTGAAAAATATAGAATTGAAAATGGAAAAGAAATGACCCTTCATAGGAAAAGAGGTTCTGTAAAAATTGTAAGTTCTAGAAAATGGCTCAGGGTTGCAAGTGACTGAATACCAAGGTTTGTAAGGTTTTCCTTAACTGCATATAAATAATATTAGAATTACAGTTAGATTTCTTCTAGGAACCATCTTTATTTTTTTCAAGAAGAAAATACAACAGTTTAGAGTCAACATTCTGGGTATGTTTAATGCTCATTAGTGCTTGTTCTGCTTCGTTTACTGGAGTATAAAGGAGATAAATATAACCCTTCATAAAAAGTTGTACATTTCACCAGAACAATCCTTTGTGATAAAATGAAGCATATTTACACTACAGCCATTCTTGTTTGCTTAAAGAACAGGATAAAATACAAGGCCAAAGCAAATGTATTTTATTTTCCTGAATGTCCACGTCAATGGTGGTTAGGAAAAAAACATAAAATGTATTGCATGAAAATGAGTACCCTCATGATAAATTACCTCAGCTGTAGAATCATTGTCATTTGCTTTGTCCCGTTTTCTTTATTACAACTTCACTTGGGTAACTCCTTTTCTAAAAGAAGGTTGCAGAAAGCCCTGAGTACAGTGCCTCTGGCCTGGGTCTGCTAAAATGAGACAGTTTGCTCAGTGAGACCGACAAAATGCTTTTTCCTTTCATTTTAAAATAAAATGGTAACTTGTTTTGCCCAATGACACAGTAAAAATGAACACAGGACCCCCGGGTATTGGACCCATCTCATCATATATCTGTCACATTTTATTATTTTGAGTGTGTGCTTTTTGTTTTCTCTCCTCAAAAATCTTGGAATTCAGAGACTTTTCACATCTTGTGCTTAATGAGTCAAATTATACAGACAACTCTCTGGCTACCTTTCTTATTTCTATAGGCTCTGAAAAAGAATAGTTCTTTCAAAAATCCATCAGATTAGGATTTTTGTTTGTTTGGTTAACATACAAAATGCTTTAATAATGTTTTAAGAAAGGAGGAGGAAAATAGTAACTTACCAGCACTACTTTTTCCCGATTCTCCTCTTCTTCCTCTTCTTCTTCTCCTCCTCCTCCTCTTTCTTCTCATTTTTGATAGTTTAATTTTGAAATAATTGCATGCTTAATGAAAAGTTGCAAAACTTATCAGGGTGTGAAGGCATTATGTGTATATAAAATATTAAATATATGGTATTAAATATATATAATCCCTTCACACCCTGATATATATATGTGTATATATATAAGTTGTGTGTGTATATATATACACACATATATATATTATATATATATACACATTATATATATACACACACACACACATATATATATAACAAGATATATATGTATATCTTTAAGTTCTGCTATATTAAGTTGATTTGGTCTTTATAACTTAATATATTTTTTAAATCTTATTGATTTGTCCTGGTACTGAGAGTGGCGAGTTAACGTATCTTATTATCTAACATATCTGATTATTATTCATGCATTTTATCTATGTCTCCTTGCATCTCTTGTAGTTTATGCTATATAACATTTGCTGCTATGTTATTTGGTGTACAGATTATTTATGATTGTTATGTCGTAATTGTCAACTGTGGCCTTTGGCATTGAAATATGCCAAAAGCCATCATGTTTAATACTCTTTGCCTTTAATCTTGCAAGGGTCAGAGAGGAACAAAATCCCTACATCCCTCACATCTGAGGACACCTCACAAAAATGGGAACTTGCCTAAATTAGTCCAATAGGAGAAATAAGAAGGCCTTGCTGTCTCTTCCACTGATTCATTTGCCAGTTAAAAGATAGAGAAGGAAGGTTATTTTAAAATTAATTAGAATCTCTGAATCCAAAAACAGGTGCAGTTTCATCTTTTTGGATTCTTGCCACTAAACAGTCTCTTGATAGGCACATAATTCTTTAGTGTGTCAAAAGTGCTAAGGAGTTTAATGAATAAGTTCTGAAGCATAACTAATTAATGGAAAGATAAAAAATTTAGTCAACAAATAACCTCCTTTAACACTGGAGGATGGCTTCAAGATGTTTTTCTTAATAGGGCATATGAATATAATTGCAGTTCATGTCTTTTTTCAATTTGAAGTTCTTTCAGTTCCTACACCTCCACCTTTTTCTTTTGACCTTCCCACTTTTTATAAAACACAAAGAATTCCAAATTAAGTTCATGATGCATACATAATATTTTATATTCTTTAATGTCATATTCCTTTTTAGTTCCTACCCTATAATTACTTAATGTGAACAGATTTGTCGGTATGGCTGAAATAGCCAGGTTACTTCTCAATGTCTTGACAAGTATATTGTGCCTTTCTGAGGTTATAAAAATGACATTTCCCTGCTAACAATAGACCCTGCTCCTAAGACATTTGTTTTGTTGTATTTTCATTCTGTCTTTTTTCATCTGTGTTCATTGATTGTTAGAATCATAGAGTTAGAGTTATTAAACTAAGACAATCTCTATTTAAGTGTTTTAATTGTAACTTCAAATTCTTAAGAGAGCTATGCTTGTTTATGGATGGTTTGGATAGAGGGATTGAAAATTGTTATGGAGTTAGGGAAAAGCATAAATGAGGATAGGAATAACATAATTAAATCAACTTAATAAGAAAGAGAGTCTTTAGCACTTGAATTAAGATTTTATTTTAAGTAGAATCAGTTATTCAAGATCCACTGTAGGCCAGGCATGGTGGCTCTTGCCTGTAATCCTAGCACTTTGGGAGGCCAGGGTGGGTGAATCACCTGAGGTCAGGAGTTGGAGACCAGTCTGGCCAACATGGTGAAACCCCTTCTCTACAAAAAATACAAAAATTAGCTGGGTTTGGTGGTGCATACCTGTAATCCCAGGTATTTGGGAGGCTGAGGCATGAGAATTGCTTGAACCCAGGAGGCTGAGGTTGCTGTGAGCTGAGATCACACCACTGTACTCCAGCCTGGGCAACAGAGTGAGACTCTGTCTCAAAAAAAAAAAAAAAAATTATAAATGTGTGCATTATCAAAGAAAATTTATAAATTGCGCTGCTCAAAATTAGAAATCTCCTTATTTTTATTATAAAAATAAAAAATATGAGATGTAAATGAATAATATTTTATTATTTTGAGAATCTGTGAGAATGTGATTTTTATGCTGTAGTTAAATTTCTTCCTGTGCACTTGCTGTTAGAAGTCAAGTGCTTCACAGTTTAAATCCTTAAAAGGGTTTTTCCCAAGTTCCAGAAAATTATTTTCTTTTGCACCCACACTTCTGAGTTTTTAGATGCTGAACTGTGAAACATGTAGATTTGTTCTATGTATTATGATGATGAAAATACTTAATTCAGATATTTTTATAAAGGAAATAATCAGTTGTTTGCTTGCTTTTAAAAACATGCATACTTGTCTTGATTTAAACATTTTAAGCAGTGATTATAACATTGTTTATCTATGGTTCAAAATATACCCTTTTAGAGTTCCTCAGCCTGCAGGTTTTGGGATGAAATATGAGTTTTAACAATCTTGGTAGCTTAGATTCAACTTCAAACCCTTTCTCCATCACCCTTCAAAACTAATTTATTCTATCCCCTTGGTATCTTTTAATCCTATTCTTAATATCCCTTACCACAGTCAATGCTCTTAAAATTTTGGTCCCGAGTGTGAAAGGAAAATATCTCGGGCCCCCAAGATCACTAAGGAAAATTCATGCTGGAAACTGCTTCGGGCAAACCTGCCTCCCATTCTATTCAAAGTTACTAAGATGGATGCATATCTGATTTGCCTCCTTTGGAAAGGCTAATCATAAACTCAAAAGAATGCAACCATTTGTGTATCACCCATCTGTGACCTGAAAGCTCCCTCTCTGCTTCCAGTCTTCCTGCCTTTGCTTCAAGTTGTCCCACCTTTCCAGACCGAACCAATGTACTTCTTTACGTATATTGATCGATGTCTCATATCTCCCTAAAATGTATAAAAACAAGCTGTGCCCTGACCATGTTGGGCACGTGTCGTCAGGACCTCCTGAGGATGTGTCATGGGTGCATCCTCAACCTTGGCAAAATAAACTTTCTAAATTAACCGAGACCTGTCTCAGATTTTCTGGGTTCACATGGGCCAGGACTACCATCTTAGTCATTAGACTTACCTGCTCATGAATCTATCATAGAATCATAGGGTTAGAGTTATTAAACTAAGACAATCTCTATCTAAGTCTTTTAATTGTAACTTCAAATTCTCAAGAGAGTTATGTTTGTTTATGGATGGTTTGGATGTAGGGGTTGAAAATTGTTATGGGGTTGGGAAAAAGAGCATAAATGAGGACAGGAATAACATAATTAAATCAATTGAATAAGAAAGAGAGTCTTTCACACTTGAATTAAGATTCTATTTTAAGTACAATCAGTTATTTAAAATCCACTGTAGGCTGGGCATGGTGGCTCTTGCCTGTAATCCTAGCACTTTGGGAGGCCAAGGTGGGCAAATCACTTGAGGTCAGGAGTTAATAAATCTGTCATCAGCTTCAACCTCCTTTTCTGTTATACTGCCACCACAATAATCTTCCTAAGATGCAATTGTGTCCGTCTCCTCATTAGTATTTCCAGTATCTTGAGGATAAAATGTAACTACGAGTATGGCCTACAGGGCCATTTGGGTCTGGTTTTTGCTCTCGGTTCCAGCCGGATTTGTGTCATTGTCTATCTCTACCCTATTCTCACCATACTGAATTGCAGGAAGTTTCCTGAGTTTAACAAAGTTCCCTCTTCCTGTCAGGCTTTTGCATATTCTGCTTCTTTAGAATACTTTTTCTCTCGTTTTTAGTGATTTGTCTCTTGCTTCCTTGTTCTATTTTATTTTTCTCTTATTGCCCTAGACTGGGTTAGATGCCTCTATTCTGTGCTTCCACTTGGATGCCTATACAGGGTTCTTAGTACCCACTATTTTTATCCTTCCCCTGTTAATCCTCCCACTGCACAGTGACCACTTGAAATTTCTTGTTCCTTTTTGTCTCTCTGTCATCTATGATAGGATCTCTTCAATAGGTTCTCAGTAAAGGCTTATGAGTGAGACAGATTAGCTAGTACAGCTGTTACTTGGTATCCACTAAGGATTGGTTTTAGGACACCCTCACAGAGACCCTACTCTGAGGATACTCAAGTCCCTTATGTAGAATGGTATAGTATTTGCATACAACCTATGCACATCATCCTGTATATTCAAAATCATCTCTAGATTGCTTGTAATTCCCAACACAATGTAAATGCTGTGTACATAGTAGTTTTATTGGTTAGGGAATAATGATAAGAAAAAAATGTCTGTACACATTTAGTACAGATGCAGCCATCCATTTTTTCCCCGAAATATTTTATGTTTGTGCTTCATTGAATCCATTGATGAGAAACCCAAGGGTATGGAGGGCCAGCTGTACTATACTTTGCCAACAAACTGTTTTCATAATTGTTTCAGTTCTGGGTACCCAGAAAAATACGTTGTGTTCTGTTGACTCACTTGCCAATTTCCTCTATGCCCTCTGTTCCTCCTTTGTCTAGAGGTTTATAGTAAAATGCCTTTCTCAAAAGCCTGTAGCTTTAGTTTAGATCTGTTATAGGCAGAAGAAACATTTTCCTGCTGTTAACTAGGCAATTTGAACAAAGAGAATTCAGGGGGGAACTGTGTTAAGTGTCTCAGACTACACATGGCTCTCTGATAAGTTGCTCCTTTCTTGTTCTCCATCAAGGATCCTCAGTACCAAGAAAGAATCTAACTTATACCTGGTAGTTGACCATAATAAGAAAACTTTAAATTACATTCATTGAAGGAAATTTAGCTTTAATTCCTAAAGTGGAGTTGCTTTTGTCATCAGCTAGAATGAATGATTCAATAAATCTGAATTAATTTCATTAATACATAAACATTTAAGAATTAAAAGAGGCCGGGCACGGTGGCTCAAGCCTGTAATCCCAGCACTGTGGGAGGCCGAGACGGGCGGATCACGAGGTCAGGAGATCGAGACCATCCTGGCTAACACAGTGAAACCCCCGTCTCTACTAAAAAAATACAAAAAACTAGCCGGGCGTAGTGGCGGGCGCCTGTAGTCCCAGCTACTCGGGAGGCTGAGGCAGGAGAATGGCATAAACCCGGGAGGCAGAGCTTGCAGTGAGCTGAGATCTGGCCACTGCACTCCAGCCTGGGCGACAAAGCGAGACTCCGTCTCAAAAGAAAAAAAAAAAAAAAAGAATTAAAAGAGACTTAAAGAAAGAAAAAGAAAGAAAAACCTTATCTTTCATTAGTAAATGAGCCCCCACCCACTTAAGTAAAATGTAAAGCCAACAGATACATTTTGATTTTAATATTCCTTATCAAACTTTTAAAGTATATTTTTGAAAAATACACTTGGGCCTCTTTGAAAATCTGATTAAAACACCAATAATTATTAATGGAGTGCTCATTATTTTGTATACATTTTTTGTTTGTTTGTTTGAGACGGAGTCTCGCTCTGTCACCCAGGCTAGAGTGCAGTGGCCGGATCTCAGCTCACTGCAAGCTCTGCCTCCCGGGTTTACGCCATTCTCCTGCCTCAGCCTCCCGAGTAGCTGGGACTACAGGCTCCCGTCACCTCACCCGGCTAGTTTTTTTGTATTTTTTAGTAGAGACGGGGTTTCACCGTGTTCGCCGGGATGGTCTCGATCTTCTGACCTTGTGATCCACCCGTCTTGGCCTCCCAAAGTGCTGGGATTACAGGGTTGAGCCACGGTGCCCGGCCTTGTATACATTATTATATCAAGTCATTTAATAGCCCTGTGAAGAAAGTAATTATTGTAGTCATGTTACAGATGAAGAAACTGAAACTCTGTAATATCACGTGGTTCACTCTGGGTCACAGCTAGTAAGTAATTGGTGGGCACAGGATTTTAATCCAGACCTGTCTGAAATTGTGTGCATGCTCTTAACCATCAAATTACAAAAAAAAAAAAAAAAAAAAAAAAATGATGCTCTGGTTAACAGGACTTTTGAAATACAATTTTGAAATTATGGTACAACTATTTGGTTTAATCTTAATGGAAAATAGAGTACCTATATTACCTTTACCAGTTTATTTGTGTTTATTTTTGAAAAAAGATTTCTCTAACACCACTGCCAAGAATTAGGCACCATAACAGTACACATTACAAAAACCCTTCACTAAATATTACCTAAGGTACTTAGTTAAGTATGAATTGGCTAAATAGCTACTAAGTATCTACAAATACTGTCCTTCTCCAAGTCACTGGTTTACCACGAGGGAGGTGTTTAGGACTAAGGAGAGTTGAGCCCAGGGTGTGAATGCCATGAGTTCTTAGAACACAAGATAGGGATGTTACATTCGACTCTCCTCTTTCATCTGGGTTATGGAAGAGTTCAGGGTCTACTGAGATGGTAAATGTTACAGTGGAAATGAAGCTTGCTTTCTTTGTGAGGTGTTCCCTAATTTCTTTAAATTAAAAACAGTATTTTTCTTCTGCGCTTTGCACATCCCAATCTGTATACACTTACTTCATTTTCTTCTATTTTGTACTTTTTTTGGTCTGTCTCTCTTACAAAATTAAAGACTTCTTGAAAGCCAGATTTCTATTTCCTGAATCTGCCTATTCCCTCACGGCGTAAAGCAAATGTTTCAACTTTTGAACAAAAAGTCCAAAAAACTTAAAAAAAATGTTTTAAGTGGTAGCATTTTATTTTATAAATAAATAATACAGCATAAGGTAAAGGAAAAACGAAAGACAAGTAACAATAATACAAGAACGAAAGAAAGAAAACCTGTGCTTTTAATCTCACTCCTTTATCCCTGTGATTGCTTTTTGTTTCCCTATACGCTTCTGTGATCACTGCCCTTACTCATATACATTTCTATCACATCAACACAGCTTTATTGAGGTATAATTGATACACAAATATCTACACATATTGAATGCACACAATGTAATACCATTACTGTAATTGAGGTGATAGACACATCCTAAAACTCCCATAGCTTTCTTCTGTCATTTTTTTCATTGTAAGAACACTTAATATGAGATCTACCCTCTTAACAAATTTTGAAGTTCACAGTACTGTGTTGTTAAGTATAGGCTCTATGTGTACAGCAGACATCTAAAACTTAATTCATCTAGCATAACTGAAACTGTATAACCATTGAACAAAAACTATCCCTTCCCCCATCTTCCAAGCCATGACAGCCAGTATTATATTCTCTGCTTCTATAAATGTGACTATTATAGACACTTCATATGAGTGGGATCATGAAGTGTTTGTACTTCTGCAACTGGCTTATTTTGTTTGGCCTAGTGCTCTCCAGGTTCTCCTATATTTTTGCAAATGACAGAATTTTCTTCTTTTCAAAGGCTGAATAATATTCCATTGTATGCATATGCCACGTTTTCTTTATCCATTCATCTGCTGATAAATACTGGGGTTGTTTCCAAGTCTACCTATTTTGAATAAAGCTACAATAAGCATGAGAGTACAGCTATCTCTTTGAGATTTTGATTTCAATACTTTTGGATACATACACAGAAGTCAGATTATTGCATCATAGGTTAGAGTTAGGGTTGAGTCAGGATGTCACATTCATTAATTGAATGAGGAAGAAAAGACAGCCATTATTTCCCACACTTCACAGTTGCAAAAGTTGTACGACTTAGTTATAATATGAACAATATCATAGGCTTCAACTCTAAATGTTTTCTTAGAAAAAGAAGACAGGAGAGTTTCAAGATGTAATTGATTTCCAAATTAGTCTTTTGCATGGATTTCTTTTTTATAATATGCCATTCCTTTTCTTGATTTAAGCACATATTTGGATTTTTGTATGCAGTCAATTTGTTCTTAACACTAATAGTGCCAAACTCAGGATAATCAGCATGTTTATTAACATTTCTTCTACCTCCTTAAAGGTAGTTTCTTACTGATGTCAGGATACTTTCTCTTTACTTCTGCTTAATAAGAGTTATTTGGCTCATTCTTTGTGTGTGTAAAAAAATCTACAAGCTAAATCAGTTATTTTTTTTAATAGATAAGAATTATTATTTGCTTCTCTGAAAATGTCTTCAAGCTTGTATCTATGATGATTTTAACATAATGACTTTGGACATCAATCATTGAAGAGTGACAGACATCTTTTCTAAATGTTTTAAAAGATTTTATTCTAATAAACCTATATAATTTCTTAGTTTCAATACTCATTGTTTTGTTCTTTCTCTTCTTCCTTTTTAAAATATTACTTTATGACCCTTGCAGTTTGTACATAGTTGAATCCATTTGGAATAATATAATTAAAAACATATAGTCTTATTCATCTATAAATGAATACTTTTGGACCCATGTAATTATAATGAAGTTTATGAGCCGATTGCAATGATAACTTATATGAAGGACTGACTAATAAATAAAAGTGAATACAGTTCAAGTCCAATATTTCTTTATTAATTTCCTATCTGGTTGATCTATTCATTGTTGAAAGTGGGTTATTGAAGTCCCCTGCTATTATTGCATCTCTATGCATTTTTTCCCACAAGTCCATTAATATTTGCTTTGTATATTTTGATACTCCAATGTTGGGTACATATATATTAACAGTTGTTATATACTTGATAAATTGATGCCTTTATCATTAAATAATGAGCTTATTTGTCTCTTGTGACAGTTTTTGACTTGAAATCTATTTTATCTGATGTAAATATAGCCACCCCTGCTCTCTTTTGGTGACTGTTTGCATGGAATATCTTCCTTTCTTTAACTTTCAGCCCATGTGTGTTCTTAAAGCTAAAATGGGTCTTATAGGTAGAATATAGTGGGATCTTGTTTTTTTAACATCCATTCAGCCACCCTGTCTTTTGATTGGATAATTTAATCCACTTACGTTTAAGGGTATTGATAGGTAAAGACTTATTCTTGCCCTTTTATTCATTGTTTCCTGGTTGTTTTGTAGGTCCTTTTTTTTTCTTCTTTTCTTGTGACTGACTTACTGTAAGTTACTTATTGTATCTATGGTTATTTTTGACCATTTTAACTTTTAACCTTCATACTAGAGATCTGGAAGATTTATATACTAATACTATAGTAATGGAATATTCTGCTTTTTACTTTGTATTGACTTCTACCAGTGAGTTTTATACTTTCATATATTTTCATTTTGATAGTTATTATCCTTTCATTTCCAGTTGAAGAACTCCATTAAGCATTTCGTATATGATGGTCTAGTGGTGATGACATCATGATCAATGGGGAACACTGAAGACTTTACCAGTAAGATCCAGCACAAGGCAGGGATGCCTGCTCTTACCACTTCTATTCAATATAGCACTGGAAGTACTAGCAAAGGCAGTCAGACAAGAAAAATAAATAAAAGGCATTTAAAACAGAAAGAAAGAGGTAAAATTATCTGTTTGTAGATGACACGATTCTAGATGTAGAAAAAGCCAAAGTTTCTACAAAAACCTTGTTAGAACTAATAAACAAATGTAGTAAAGTGGCAGGTTGCAAAATCAACTACAAAAATTGGCAACATTTCTATATGCAAATAATGACCTAGCTGAAAAAGAAATCAAGAAAAAATCTCACAATTGTTACAAAAATACATACGAATGAATTTAACCAAAAAGGTAAAATATCTGTACACAGAAAACTATAAAGCATAGATGAAAGAAATCAGATGGCTCTGGGTATACCACCAATAAGTTAGCCCTGCTCCACAAGGAACAGTGAAAGAAAAAAAAAAGAAAGAAAGAATTGAAGAAGACACAAATACATGGAAATATATCCTATATTCATGGGTTATAAGAATTAATATTGTTAAAATGTACATACTACCCAAAGCAATATACATGGTCAAAGCAATTGCTATCTAAATTCCAATGACATTTTTAAAGAAATAGAGAAAACAATCCTCAAATTCATGTGAAGCTGTAGAAAAAACCCAAATAGACAAAAATCTGTATGGAGAAAGAACAAACTTGGAGGCATCACACTTCCTGATTTAAAATTATATTACAAATGTCTAGTAATTATAACAGTGTGGTACTGGCATAAAAAAGAAACATGGAGCAGTAGAACAGAACAGAGAGCCCAGAAAGAAATCCAAACATATATAGTCAACTAATTTTCAGCAAGGGTGCCAAGAGGCCACAATGGGAAATTAGTAGTCTTTTCAATATATAGTGCTGGGAAAACTGGATTTCCACATGCAAAAGGATAAAATTAGTACCCTATTTTCCACCCACAGAAAAAATCAACTCAAAATGGATAAAACACCTAACTGTGAGACCTGAAACTATAAAACACGTTGATGAGAACATACAGGAAAAACACCTTGACACTGGCCTTGGCAATGACTTTTTGGATATAACACCAGAAGCTTGGGCTACAAAAGCAAAAATAAATAAGTAGGATTACATCACACTAAAACGTTTCTGTACAACAAGGGAAACAATCAATAAAATGAAAAGGCAGCCTATAGACTGTGAAATATATTTGCAAACCACATATATGTAAGAACTCTTATAATTCAATAGCAGAAAATAAATTACCCTGTTAAAAAGTGAGCAAGAGACCTGAGCAGAAATTTCTCCAGATAAAACATAAAAATAACCAACAGGTATATGAAAAGGTGCTCAAATCACTAATCATCAGGGAAATGCAAATTAAAGTCATTATGAGATATCACCTCACACCTGTTAGGAAAGCTATTATCAAAAAGACAAGATATAATAAATGTTGATGAGGGTGTGGAGAAAAGAGAATCCTGGTATACTATTGGTGGGAATGTAGTTTGGTGCAGCCATTATGGAAAACAACATGGAGATTTATTAAAAAATTAAAAATAGTACTGCTGTGTGACCCAGTATCCCTCTACTGGGTAAATACCCACAGGTGATGAATTTATCACCTCCTACAGATATCTTCACTCCCATGTTTGTTGCAGTATTATTCACAATAGGCAAGATATGGAAGCCACCGAAGTATCCATTGATGGATGTATTGATAAAGAAAATGTAGTAAGTATATGCAATGGAATATTATTCAACCTTAAAAAAGAAAGAGAGCCTGCCATTTGCCACAGCATGGATGAATGTTGAGGACATTATACTAAGTGAAATAAGCCAGACACATAAATAATATATTACTTGATTTCACTTATATGTAGAATCTTTTTAAAAAGTCAAATATGCAAAGATAGAGAGTAAAACAGTGGTGGGGAGGTAGAGTAGGGTGGCAGGAAATGAGTACATGTAGGTCAAAGGCTAGAACGTAGCACACATGTAGGATGAACGTTTTTAGAGATCTAATGTATATATGAAGACTATAGCTAATAATATTGTATTGGCATATCTCAGGGATTGTGTTGGTTTGGTACCTGGCCACCATAATAGGGCCAATGTTGTAATAGAGTCACCAATTTTTTGGTTTCCCAGCACATATAAAAGTTATGTTCACATTATGCTTAGTCTGTTATGTGTGCAATAACATTATGTCTAGAAAATGCATATACCTTAATTTAAAAATACTTTATTGTTAAAATATGCTAGTGATCATCTGAGCCTTCAACGAGTTGTAATCTTTTTGACGGTGGACAGTCCTGCCTTGATGTTGACAGATGCAGACTCATCAGGTTGGTGGTTGCTGAAGGGTGGAATAGAGGTGGCAATTTCTTAAACTAAGATGACGATGAAATTTGCTGCATCAACTGACTCTTCCTTTCATAAAATATTTCTCTATAGTATGTGATGCTGACTGATAGCATTTTAGTCACAGTAGAACTTCTTTCAAAATTGGAGTCGGTCCTCTCAAACTCTTGCCACTGTCTGATCGACTGAGTTTATGAACTGTTATAAATCCTTTGTTGTCATTTCAACAATGTTCATAGCGTCTTCACTAAGAGTAGATTCTGTCTCAAGAAACCACTTTCTTTGCTCATCCATAAAAAGCAACTTCTCACTGGTTGGTTTTATAGTGAGATTGCAGCAAGTCATCCACATTTTCAGACTCCACTTCTAATTCTAGTTGTCTTGCTATTTCTACATCTGCAGTTACTTCCTCCACTGAAGTCTGAAGCTCTCAAAATCATCCATGAGGGTTGGAATCAACTTCTTCCAAACTCCTGTTAATATTAATATTTTGGCTTTCTCACATCTCACATGAATCACAAGTGTTCTGAATGGCATCTAGAATTCTGAATGTTTTCCAGAAGAGTTCCCATTTATTTTGCCTAGATCCTTTAGATGAATCAGTATCTATGACAGCTATAGCCTTACAAAATATATTTCTTGAATAATAAGACTTCAAAGTCAACATTACTCCTTGATCCATGGGCTGCAGAATGGATGTTGTGTTAGCAGGCATGAAAACAACATTCATCTTGTACATCTTCATTAGAGCTCTTGAGTGACCAGATGCATTGTCAATGAGCAGTCATATTTTCAAACGAATCTTTTTTTCTGAGCAGTTGGTCTCAACAGTAGGCTTAAAATATTCAGTAAAGCATGCTATAAACAGATGCACTGTCATCCAGGCTTTGTTCTTCCATTTATAGAGCAAAGGCAGAGTAGATTTAGCATAATTCTTAAGATTCTAGGGCTTTGGGAGTAATCAAGGAGTAGTGGCTTCAACTAAAGTCAGCAGCTGCATTAGGCCCTAACGAGTTAGCCTATCCTTTAAAGTTTTGAAGCCAGTTTTTGACTTCTCTCTTTCTATGAAAGTCCCAGATGGCATCTTCTTTTAATAGCAGGCTGTTTCATCTGCATTAAAAATCTGTTGTCTAGTCTAGTCACCTTCATCAGTTATTTTAGCAGATCTTCTGGATAACATGCTGCAGCTCCTACATCAGTACTTGCTGTTTCAGCTTGCATTTTGATGTTGTGGACATGGCTCCTTTTCTTAAACTTTATAAACCAATCTCTGCTAGCTTCACACTTTTCTTCTGCAGTTTCCTCTCCTCTCTTAGCCTTTACAGAATTGGAGATAGTTAGGGCTTTGCTCTGGATTTGGCGTTGGCTTAAGGGAATGTTGTGGCTGGTTTGATCTTCTTTCCAGGCCAATAAAACTTTCTCCTTATCAGCAGTAAGTCTGTTTCATTTCCTTGTCATTCATGAGTTCCCTGGAGTAGCACTTGTAACTTCCTTCAAGAACTTTTACTGTGCATTCACAACTTGGCTAGCTGTTTGGTGCAAGAGGCCTAGCTTTTAGTCTCTTTTAGCTTTTGACATGCCTTCCTCACTAAGCTTAATTATTTCTATCTTTGGACTTGAAGTGAGAGATTTGTGATTCTTCCTTTTGCTTGAACACGTAGAAGCCATTTTAAGGTTGCTGGTTGGCCTAATTTTGATATTATTGTGTCTCAGAAAACAGGGAGGCCCGAGGAGAGGAAGAGGGAGTTGGGGGATGATGGATCAGTGGAGTATTTAAAGCACACACAATATGTATTGATTAGGTTTGCCATCTTATACGGGTGTGGTTTATAGTGGCCCCAAAGAATCACAACAATAACATGAAAGATTACTGATCACAGATTTCCATAACAGATATAATAATAATGAAAAAATTAGAAATATTGTGAGAATTACCAAAATGAGACACAAAATGATCACATGCTGTTGGAAATATGATGCTGATAGACTTGTTTGACACTGAGTTGCCACAAACCTTTAATTTGTAAAAAACATAATATCTGCTAAGTGCAATAAGGTAAAGCACAATAAAATGAGGGTTATGCCTGTTTGTAACACAAATTTTTGTTAAATAGGTAGATTTTAGCTGCTTTCATCTCACAATCAAAAATATGTAAGATGATAGACATGTTAATTTGCTTTACTATAGTGATTCACTATAGTGATTTTACTGTCTTTATGTATTCCATAACGTTACATGTTAAATCTCAAGTATATACAATAAAACTTACTAAAAAAAGAAGTGAATACATGGATTAAGATCACTGTATAGAAAAATCTTCAAATAGAGCCACTATCACACCCCTAAACTCACAGAAAACTACCTAAGTAAAATTCAGATTAGCAGTTCTCACTGATGAATACCTATAGTAATTTTTATTTATGTATTTATTTTTCCGAGACTGAGTCTTGCTCTGTCACCCAGGCTGGAGTGCAGTGGCGTGATCTCAGCTCACTGCAACCTCCTCCTCCTGGGTTCGAGCCATTCTCCTGCCTCAGCCTCCCAAGTAGCTGGGATTATAGGCACCCGCCACTGTGCCCAGCTAATTTTTGTATTTTTAGTAGAAATGGGGTTTCATCATGTTGGCCAGGCTGGTCTCGAACTCCTGACCTCATGATCTGCCCACCTCGGCCACTCAAAGTGCTGGGATTACAGGCATGAGCTACTGTGCCCTGCCTAACTGTGGTAATTTTTATGCATTTATTTTATTTATGTTATTAACTCACCAAATAATGTGTCTCACATTTGAAAAAATAAATCTGGCTATAAAATCAGCCCCTTAGGGGACCATAATCCCTAAGCATACCGTAGTCTGTATTACTTCTTTAATTATGTTGTAACTCTCTCTCTGTTTTGCCTTAAATGTTCCAGTTTCCTACTATATGAGTCTTTCACACTTATTTCTGTTTTACAATCCTTTTTCCTGTAGTTTAACAGTGAAATACTTCATAAGACTTGATGAAAAGAACTGAGAAAATATAAATAGACCAAACAACAACTTTCATGTTTAGCACAAGCTTTCTACTAATTTTAGGATTTGAGGGGAGGTTAGTTATCTCTAGCTCTAAAATGTTTATAGCAGAGACTACTTGTACCCAGCAGGAGCTGACCTAAAAACCAGCATCAAATGTTCTGTAGTCAAGAAGATGAACAGGCGTTCCCAGCCCTGAAAGTGTGCAAAATCTTTTGTACAATAAAGAAAAGTGTTTCTTCATTAGTTATTCCATGCATATTAGATGCATGCATGTTAGATATTCCATGCCTAACCCCACATTTTCACAGCCTATGATTTCTGAGATGACTTACAGTAAATGTGCATAATATGCTTGAAGAAGGACATTAACCAACTTTAGTTTGGCTGGTAAATTAATTAATTTTTTTGAAAGATGACCGTATTTTCAGAAATGCGGTAAAAGTTTGTTGTGAATTGATTGCTTAATAGGTGACGTAGAAAGCCAACAAAGTAAACACACTTTGAAATGGTTGATTAGCTTAATATCCAGTTTACATATTGCATATCCCAATGAAAATTCTATGTAATGAAACAATTAGTGTTGCTTATTACGTAAAGTGAATTCTGATGTTGGGGGCAGAATTATCTACTTTTGTTAATTTTGCTTTGCTTTTCTAAACTTTTTGGGAGAGGAGCAGGAAATAAAGTTTATCATGAGTTCATATTCTAGTTTATTGCTATCCTCACTGTATCATAGACTTTTTATTTTCCCATAATACCAAAAACATAATAATTTAATGTAATAATTTAAATTTAAAAATTTTAGGCAGAAATAGTGTAAGAATTTTTAATTTCATCAGTTAAGTTAAATAAAATATATAACAGATATTTGAATGATTCTTTAATTAAAAATGACCCATACTGGTAAGAAGAAATTACCTTTCCATTTTGAGTACCTTTAACCTGTTGAAAATGCACTTAGTAATCAATGAATATTTATTTATGATCTATAAATCTATGTATATATTTTATGAATTCAGTTTTATTAAGGAGTATAATGAAAGACATTGGTGAAAATGGTTTGCTGTTTTTTAATATAGAAAAATTTGGAAAACAGAGTAAGAAGAAAAAGACGCATAAACATACCACTTAAATCCAGTTGCTATTATTATTTAAATGCATTTTATTTTAGTCTTGTATCCCTTTAGACTTTTAGCTCAATTTGTATCAATTGATAAATTTATATAACATAGTATATTATATGATATGATTTGGCTGTCTCTTCACCTAAATCTCACCTTGAATTGTAATAATTCCTACATGTCAAGGGCAGAGCCAGGTGGAAAAATTGAATAATGGGGGCAGTTTCCCCCATACTGTTCTCCTAGTAGTGAATAAATCTCTTGAGATCTGATGGCTTTATAAATGGGAGTTCCCCCTGTACAAGCTTTCTTGCCAGCCACCATGTAAGACATGGCTTTGCTCCTCATTTGCCTTTGGACATGATTGTGATGTCTCTCCAGTCATGTAGAACTGTGAGTCAGTTAAACCTCTTTTCTTTATAAATTACCCAGTCTTGGGTATGTCTTCGTTCTTTATTAGCAGTGTGAGAACAGACTAATAAACTATATATAATAACATATACTTATAAAATACATTATACTTTGGTTCCATCAAGAGAATTGTCTTAAGAAAAGAAGATAAAGTAGATTTCTTAATTGACAATTCTTTTAGTCTTGACACTTCAGTTTCATTTTTATATATTTTGTTATAGCTGTAAACATATTCATATTATTCTTTATATATTTATTTCTTAATTAACATTGTAAGTTAAGAATTTTTTGCATGTTATCTCAAAAGCTGTTTTAATTCTTTGGACATTGATATTTTACACATATTTTTACAATTGCCATAGCTATTGGACATATAGGGTTTAAATAAAAATCTAGGGTTATCATTAATAACACTATAAAGAATATTACATGCAGTGGTTCTAATGTTTTGATTCTCAGATGTGAAAATATATGAAAACCAAATAGCTGTAAAGTAATGAGCACTCATAAATGGTTAAGAGGTTATAATTGACAATTTAAGAAAATGATACAGAAATGAGTCATAGAGAAGTGTGACTTTTTTTCTATCTCTTGAAGGAAAAATCCAGTATGGAAAGAGTAAGAATAAAAAGGAAAAGAAATAAGAGGTAGATCAAAGCAGCCCTTTAAAAGCTTGCCTTTTTTTTTTTTTTTTTTTTTTTTGGTGCCATCAGGAACTGTGGTAATGTAACAGTTGTTGATGTTTTCTGTTTACAAAGTATTACACATAAATTATAAGACAAAATGAAAACCATACATTGTTCCATAATGCAGAGAGGACCTACCATTTTGATGCATTTACTTCTGCGCTTTGTGTGCATATATGTATGTATGTTTGGGGGTGGGGAGATGGGGTACATAAAATGAGATTATACTGTGTGTATGGTTTGATATCCTGCTTTTACTATTTTATATAACCTTATATAACCTCTATGTCACTTGTAAAATTTATGATACCTTGTGTCTGCATACTATTTCATTATTTATTGACATTTATTTCTAATTTTTTGTGATTATCAATTTCACTTCAGTGAGCATTTTTATAAATAAATTTGGTACTTCTTGTTATGCAATTTGAATAAATGCCTATAATTGGGATTACTAGTTTGAAGAGAATACCACGTACAGAGTTCTGAAACTCATCTGTATAAAAGGAGGTAGAGTTTCTGTAACTGCAGTCTCCCTTTGGTTATTACGATGCTGTATAACCCTAGAGACTTTGTTTGGATATCAGGTTTCTAATCTCCCTTCCTTGGGCAAATAAATGGGTATTAGATGGTTAATTCGTTCATCAGTGTCATGAACTAAAAGGAATTTTTGGAGGGTCCAGAAACAAATGAATTGCTTAAGATTAATTAAATATTCATTATAGTTGTTTTATGCTGGTCACATGATCATGTGGTGGTTTTAATCACCTCTTCAGTCATGTGCATATTTTCTCTTTCTACCCTGAAGTCCCCCTTAAGCTTGAAATCAAGCCCCATGTTTCTCTCAGAACTTCCCAACTACCTAGGTGAGCAAAGAATCTGTGATCTCACTCACTCAACCTCTCTGTTTCTGTCTTGTCATTGTCTTTGTCTCTCTCTCATTTCTGTGGTTACACATTTTCTTTTTTCTCTGGTTGTCTGGCTGGCCTGAAGGGTGATGCAAGTTCTTTCTTCTTCTTCTTCTTTTTTTTTTTTCCTGTTAGGTCTGATTTTAATCTGCTTGATGACGGCAGATAGTTGCTCAGCTCTGTGGTTTGAGTGCAGAAAGAAGAAATCATTAACAGAGTGTCTCTAGGAAGATGTTTCCCTCCTGGATATACTCCCCCTGTCTTTTTCTCTTTAAAACTTTTCCTTTCACGCAGAAGTTGAACAAAGAATGCAGTTGACTACACTTCAGAAACCAGGGACTTTTATGGAACTGCCTCGGCAGAAAGGCCTTGGGGATCTTTAACCTTAGACTCTTTCTCGTTCTTTTTATTTGGGCAACTAAGTATTTGATTTCAAATGATAAATGGTTGAGTTCAGGCCACCAGTGGGTAGTGCTCTGAAGTGAATAGGTGATTTCTGTGCAATTTCTAGAATGTTTAAAAGCCGTCTACATTTGATGATAGTGTAGCACTTTTTATAGAACTGTTCATGGGATAACACATTTGAGTCTCCATGTTTTACTCAAGCTGGGTCCTTCAGCTTTGTCATTGTGGATGGGGAGCTCTTGAGCTGGACTCTGAGAACCTGTATAAGGTTGGCTAGGTAGAGAGGGAAGGGCATTCTTGGGGAACTAAGTCGTGGCAAGTTTTAATTGGCTTAGGGCACAATTCATAGTTACTGAATAATGTGTGTGTAATATATGTTGGATCAGCCCTAGATTTATTTACAGCAGATCCTTCTATGTTGCATTTTATTATCTTTACCAGAAGGCAAGGATGAAACTAAGTAGTCACCTTTGCTCCTTCTAGTCAAAATAGGAAAAGTTAAGGTGGCAGAAAATAATGAAATTATTTGTTAAAATGAGGTGTTTGGCTTCTCTGTTGGATCCATTTATTCATGTCACTGCAGATTTTCATCAATAACTGAATTCAGGGTGATGTTACTTTCCGTATTATATGAAAGCATTGTATATTGTTATGTGTTTAGAGATGCGGTTATCCCCTCAGTTCTAAATTATGCTGGAAGGTCAATACTATATAAAACTGAATAACAAGAGTGATCACAATAAGAACAGTGGTAGATACTTGAATATGTATCTTATACTGTTTTCTAGGGAAGGGTGATGTATTTGGAGACATCTTCTGGAAGGAGACCACCCTTGCCCATGCATGTGCAAACGTCCGAGCACTGACGTACTGTGACCTACACATCATCAAGCGGGAAGCCTTGCTCAAAGTCCTGGACTTTTATACAGCTTTTGCAAACTCCTTCTCAAGGAATCTCACTCTTACTTGCAATCTGAGGAAACGGGTATGTTGTCTGGGTCTGCTTTTTCTTATTAGTGTCCAGAGTATTAATTAATTCAGCTCTATTAGCTGAGGAGTAGAAAAGATACTTTGTTTTGCAGCACTAAATTCCCATCAATGTAAAGTGGCATAATTTTCCTTCCCTTTATTTATATTTTGTTAACTTTTTAAGGGAAAAAAACACCCTGTTTCTATGAGTAAAGACTTGAATCTTTACCATTTAATATACAAAATGAAAAACAGACTTGAAGAGAAACAAGCTGTGAACTCTCCTATGATGTAGTTGGTTCTTGGAGTTTATAACACTGCCATAAAATCAATTCCAGTGTCTTTTACCTTATTATATGGGTTTTTTAAAAGCTGGTAAAGTTAATCAAGCTGGGTGCCTATTTTACATTCTCAGCTCTCTTTAGGCACCTCTCATTTCATAATCAATTCACAAAGTTTACTCTTTCAAAGAACGCTATCTCAAAAATTAATTAGCCACATTGACACATCCTACAAATATGGATAGGAATCCTTTATTTTACACTGCTGCTGCACATTTAACCTTCATTGCCACTTTTTAACTGATGAGTGTGACACAAATTTAATTTGCATGAAGAAATCTCCTACTTCTGGTTTCTAGGTCATTGGGCGTTGGGTAGGGCTTTTTTATTGCCAAGAATGAAATATATGTTTGGATAACTGCACTTAAGTGATTTTATCTAAAATGATCGCCTGTCTGTGGTGAAGTATTTTGAAATAACAGTCATTCCTTTCCATAACCTGCTTAAATGAAACCTTCTCTGTAGTTAACAGGGAGGGAAGAAATCAAGCAAAGAGATAAATTAATGTCTATACTGTAGCAATGTAGAAATGAATGTAATTAAGTCAATGTAATTCCTACTTAGGGTTCCAAGAAAGGATGAGACTAGCAGGAGTAGTGTTTGTACTGGTTGTATCACATTTATTTGATCTATACTTGAACATCATTTTCAGTTCATACTTTTGTTATCAAATAGATGGAGCGTCCAGAACCTGTGAGACAGAATTAAATAGCTATAGAGAACATACAGACTTAAATACAGGTACCTATGCTCAATAGATCTATAGTTAAATGTGAATATTATGTCAAACACAAATAGTTGAAAGTGAAGGCAGATGAATGTGGAAGAGGGATGCTAAATATTAACTAAATGTGGAAGTTTCTCACTTATTGTTAGGGAGCTCAGAGTCCCTTTCAGTATTAAGCAGGAATGTCTCCTTTGGTCTACGCTCTGCCTTCTGCAATGACAAATTTCCCTTCAACAAGGCAACCTGTTAGGTAGTTGAGTCTTGTGGTATGGTTGGTCCTTGAATAACACAGATTTGAACAACAAGGGTCCGCTTACACACCAATATTTTTTGACCAAATGCAGATGAAAAATACAGTATTTGTATTATTTGAAATGTGTGTATACCAAGAGCCGACTTTTCCTGTATATGGGTTCCACAGGGTGGACAGCAGGGCTTCAGTATGTGAGGATTTGGGTATGTGAGGGGATCCTGGAACCAGTCTCCCTCATATACCGAGGGAAGACTGTATTCTTAAATACTGCAAGATTATTGAAAACGCCTGTCCAACATCTGTACATTTCTCAGGACTTGATGTTTATAATATTCCTGTGAAAGAAAATGGGCAGCTATTTTGTCCTTCAAATCACATGAGAAAACTCAGGCCCAGAGGGATTAATATCAAATAACCAACTGATACCTTTGCAATGCAAGGTGCCAAGGAGGGACAATGAAAACAGATCACCAGTGGAAAATATCTGTCACCTCTCTTTCTCTTACACACACACACACACACACACATTCATTGGTTGTGACAGCTGAGTACACACAGGTGTGGCTACTTCTGATAGGAAGAGAAGCTAGAGACAGAAAACTGTTGTTGGTTTTTCTAACGGGTCTCAGAAACACTGTGCGTGTCTCCATGGGTGCCAGTTTGCTGAGTGACATCAGGTGGCTTTCTTCTCTCACAACCTGTTTCCTATTATAACCAGTGTCAGTTTTTATAATTGTAGCCTTTCTGCTCTTGATGCGTTGTCTCAATAACTTGGCAAATAGTGGGAAAAGGGTGTCATTCAGTGTCACTTTATTTTCTGAAAAACAATATTCTCATGAAAAAGATAAGTGGTGAGAAAATATTATCTCATGATTAGTAATACTAGCTACCATCTGAAAACATATTGTAAATAGCCAGGCACTTCAACATAGTTTACTTATAATATCTTATTAAACATCAACAACCCACAAACAGAGCAGTATAATCTCCATTTCACCCATGAAGAGATTAAGGTTCTGAAATTGGAACAGCTAGTTGCCAGATAACTTAGGAGTCAGGGCCTGCATTTGCATTCATCTCTATGATTCTAAAACCTGTATTTTTTAGACTACCATATTGTTTTAACTTGTCAAAGTCGCTGATATTTTCTTTTCCACAATATTCCACAGAAACGCTGTCAGCAATTTATAGTTTCTTTTTCACTTATTCACTTTATTCCAATTGATCTATTAATGAAAACATTTTGTCCTTATTGCTATTATTGTAAAAATTATTGCAATGGACATTCGTTGTGAATTCTATAACCAAAACTATGTCTTTAGTATGCTATTGATATCTCATAGCTATCATAGCCATTGATTAAGGGTGTGTTCCTGCTAAGTAAGGGAGCAGATTTTGAATCCAAGTTGTCAGCCATGGTATGGTACAGTTCTGGCCACACAGGTGTATCCAGTGGCTCAGAAGAGAGGTTTGTTTAGTGTATGGCTTTCCATGGCTGCAATAAGGAGGGAAGTGAGCCTTCCTTAGCTGCTTGCCTTCATCTTCATTAAGGAAAAGTAAGATGCTTGCTGTGCAAATATAGCTCTTCCTACCCATCCTTAAGCCCCTCTATGTAAAAATTCTAGAGCTATAACTAGTAATTCCATCAAACAACTACAGCATGGGCTGGCAAACTTTTTCTGTCAAGGACCAGATAGTAAATAATTTTGGATTTGTGGGCCAATCTCAACTACTCAACTTTTCCACTGTAGTATGAAAGCAACTGTCCTAGCTTGGGCCACCATAACAAAATATGATAGATTGGGTGTCTTAAGCAGCAGGAATTTATTTCTCACAGTTCTGGAGGCTGGAAAGTGTATGATCAAATTACTGGCCAATTTGGTTCCCTGGTGGGGGTTCTCTTCCTGGCTTGCAAAATATCCAACTTCTCACTGTGTTACCACATAAGAGAGAGAAGGGGAGGTGGAGAGATGGCGGGGGGAGGAAGCAAGCTCATTGGTGTCTTATAAGGGCACCAAGTCCCTCATGAGGGCCCCAACTTTTGTTTTCTTTTATGAGATGGAGCCTCGCTCTGTCACCCAGGCTGGAGTGCAGTGCCGTGATCTCGACTCACTGCAACCTCTGCCTCCCAGGTTCAAGCGATTCTCCTGCCTCAGTTTCCTGAGTATCTGGGATTACAGGCACCTGCCACTACGCCTGGCTAATTTTTGTGTTTTCAGTAGAGACAAGGTTTCACCATATTGGTCAGGCTGGTCTTGAACTCCTGACCTCGTGATCCGCCTGTCTCAGCCTCCCAAAGTGCTGGGATTACAGGTGTGAGCCACTGCACTGGCCCCAACTTTATGACCTCTTCTAAACCTAATTACCTCCCAAAGGCTCCATCTCCAAATACCATCACATTGGGGATAAGAGCTTCCACAGATGAATTTTGAGGGGGTAAAACTTAGTCAATAGCAAAGCTGCAGATAATACATAAAGAAATGAGCAAGATTGTGTTTCAATTACTTTATTTACAATCAGGTGACTGCCCAGGGGGCTTAAGTGTGTTAATTGTTGAAAAAAGAGGACTGGAAGAAGTTAAATGGGGACAACAGTGGGCATATAAATAGAATCTCCCCACCTTTATTAGAAAGCAAATATTTTCTACTTGCTGCCTATTCAGAGGGTTATGAGATGGAAAATGCCACAAATATCAATAAGAAGTAGCTACACAAAGCAGGCAGATAGCATGAAAGAGTAAGGAAGAATTTATAGTTACTGTGAAAATGGAGAGTTCATTTCACATGTGAACGAGACAGCTGTTACTCAGTCTGGTAGGACATTGCCTTGTGGGGATGCTGGGCTAGTGTTGCTTAGTCCTCATAGTTTTTTTTCTCCAAGAGGCCAGAAGCACATTTTTATGGGAAAACACATTTGTTTGGTAATTAATTTGATTTGTTTTTAAAATTCTGTGGTCAAACAAAATAAGTCTGCTTGCTCTTGGTCCAACAACTCACGATCTAAGTGGAATCAGTTAATGAACTCCTGGTCTCATGGGTCTAGAAACCTGAGATTTTTACCTAGGGCCTGTACATTTTGATGAAAAAAATTTTATCTATTTTCTAACTGACATTTAGCTTTTCCTTTAATTTGAAAGGTTGTTAGACAACTACAGTGTTATTAGAAGTACCAAAAGCAATTATATTAATGGGTATTTTCATATATCATATGTGCTGAAGATATCTTGAAATGCCGTGTATGCTCATTACTATTTAACAATTATGATGGTTATTAGGCCTGCTGCTAGACAGAAGCACATAGATTGCTATACTGTAAATTATTTGAAAATATTTTGATGACAAGATTTCAATATGTGTTTCCTTTGCAATCCTGTGTATTTTATTTTGTGCATTTAAAGCAATTCTTTTGAGGAGAGGTACATAGGCTCCACCAGACTACTGGAGATTAAGATCCCATGTGTGAGAGTCAAAAGCTAAACTGAATTGAGCAAAAGAACCGGTTGAGTTATTTTTCAATAATAAGAACACAATTCCATAGTTTCCAATAAGTTTAAACATATTCAGAAAAGGGATGAGAGAGAAGCAGAGGAAAGTTGACTCATTTGCTTACTTTATGTTTGTATTTATTTAACCAATTCAAGATGCTAATTCCTGGAATGACAAAATGGTATTCATTAAATTGATGACCAGCTCTTAGGTATACATCAAAGAAGGTAAGCAACACACCTTCTTTGACACACACATAAAAAGGTAACACAGGTGACACCTACATTTTAAAGGCTTCTTATTAGACTTTTAAAGTTAATATTAACTTCTTCTCAGTTTGCCTGTTTGTTGCACAATGATTTTTACCATTTGTGTAAAAACGAGTTAACCTAGCAGATATGACTATTGTCCTTTGAAAGACTTGCTTATAAAGCTGGCTCTTGTGAACTTGATTTCAAGAGGACTCTCGCCACTAACTGACAAGTAGCTCTCTGTGCCTTAACTGTCTATTCTAACAAGGTGGATTGATGCTGAATATCAACTTTCCTTCCCGAAGTGTGGAATTTTGGCATATGTCGGGCAGAAGATGCCTTTGTGGCCATCTCCAGTGCAAAACCAGAAGCACCAAGTCCTTAATGAACTTCCCTGGTTGACAGCATTTCTCGTGTGTTGTCATGCTCTTGCTTGTGCCTGGCTTCCCCCAGACTTTGCCCATGCCCCTTTACCTTTGCTAAAGTTTCTTTGTATCTTATGCTTCAATAGTCATAGCCATGAATATGATGATATGCAGAATTCTATGAATCTGCCTAGTGGATTGTCTGACCTTGGCATGGACTTGAGGATCACCAATGCACCATATATAAAGGTTAATAGAAAATCTGTGTCCTCAAAGGTCCTCAAATCAGCAGATATATTGGTAATTTTGTTGTAACCTTCTTTTTCCATAAAAGATGCTGAAACCTACAGACAGTATGTTTTATGAGTAAAAGAGAATGAACCATTTAAAAATAAGTGGTATATTTGTCCATAAGGCAGTCAAGCGAATTTCATTTCCTTGAAACTTAAAATATATGTTACATGAACACTGCTGGCTACAATAAGCATGCCTGAGATTTTAAATTATTTCTGAATATTTTCTTCACTTTCAAGATAGCAAGAACATATTTTCCTCCAGATTGGCTATTTAAATAGGATGAGAGAAGAATTTTATTTGCTGTTTCTGTACGTCTTCTCATGAGACACTTTGTTGAAGTGCGGCACAGAAAGTATTGGCTGGCTCACCATATAGCCATGCATCCATCCAGCCCCTATCCCATGACCATGGGGTTGTGGACATAAAAGACCAGGTGCCTGCTCTCCTGGAGGCTCCGGTCTAGTGAGAGATCATGAGTCAGATAAGTGCTACGAGAGGATTATTCTCAGTACACAGGGGGCATAAAGGAGATGAATTCAGTTTATCCAAGGGGAAGACACAGGGAAGGATTCCAGGAGGTGACAAGGGCACTGGAGTTAGGATTTCATTTCAAATAGAGGAATATTCTAGAATAAGGAAGGGTCTTGTATATCACCAAGTTCATTTTATTTTCTTTAAAGATGAGAGAAATTCAGACCCAGGAAATTAAGTGATTGCCTAAGTTCGCTTAGCTCGTTAGCAGTAGAGCTGAGACCGGAATCTAGTCCTTGGAATCTCATGCTGGTAATATTTCTGTTATTTAACCTAGAATAAAAGCATTTCGAAGAAGATCATCAGGTAGATCCAATACTTGACTGTGTTCATTTTTAATAGAGAAGGATAATATGTGGCATGAATTTGCATGTGATTCATAGATCGATTTTAGTTTTTCATATTGTGGTTCAGGATAAAACTAATAGTAAAGCCAAAACAAGACAAGCAATAAGCAGTGTTCAGAGTCAGTGGACAGGACTCTCAATCTGGACATGAATCAATATGTCTGGTGTGGCCACAGCATATCCATCACCTGCATAGTAAAATATCTCATTTTAGTGAAAGCATTTAACTTTCATATGAGTATTACTTAAGAAGTGTTACTGAATACAGTAATATTGTCTTGCTGATAATACTGCATTCTGATATACTCTTTGTTAACACGTCAACACTGCTGTACTGGTTAGTATAAATACATAGAAAGATAAAAATTCTCACTTTAAAAAAAACCCGCTACTTTTTTTTTTTTAGTCGGGGGGGTGAAGTTTCGCTCTGTCTCCCAGGCTGGAGTGCAGTGGCACAATCTCGGCTCACTGCAACTTCCACCTCCCAGGTCCAAGCAATTCTCCTGCCTCAGCCTCCTGAGTAGCTGGGATTACAGGTGCACAACACCATGCCTGGCTAATTTTTGTATTTTTAGTAGAGACAGGGTTTCACCATGTTGGCCAGGCTGGTCTCAAACTCCTGACCTCAGGTGATCTGCCCACCTCAGCTTCTTGAAGTACTGAGATTACAGGCATGAGCCACAGGGCCCGGCTGCTACTTTTTCACGTTTGTGTTTTAAGTTATTTTTTAAAAGATGTTAATACTTTTATATTAGAAGTTACAAAAAATATTGACAAGCTTACCACCAAATGTGTACTAAATTATGTGTACTAAAAATATTAGTTAATCATAAAAAGAAAGGGAAGGAGAAAAAGAAGATACAAAATTGAATATTTTCATATAGAACTGGAAACATCTGAGACTTGTTTGATAGCAGGTAGAGAATGTGTTTTGTTGTTGTTGTTGTTGTTAGGGCTGAAAACTAACAAAAGATTACTATGCAGCCAATTCCAAAAATGCAAAAAAAAGAATGTAAACTGAATTTTGAAAAAGAAAAAAATCACTAAGATCGAACAATGTTAATACAGGCTAAAATTATATAATCGAGTGGGTTTCCCTTTTAAATACCATGTCTTATGTTATATTAGTGGGTATAAACCCTCTTGTGGTTTCAGATTGAGTGGTCATGGCCAGAGAAGTATTGTCTTTTCACTCCATGACTCTGCTTATTTTGTCACTGGTGTAATTAAAGCTTCTAAGCAAATGGCTCTAGAGTTCTAATACCTTTACTGTTGTCATGGAGTGGAGCCCACTGGATGTTGATAAAAGTGATGTCAAACTGACATCCTTTACTTGTGGTCTCAAAGAAGTGCTTCCATTGTGGTTTCAGAGACTCATCTTCCTTTAGCTCCATAGTTTCTAGTTTAGACTCTTTTTTTTGAGGCAGAGCCTCGCTCTGTCACCCAGGCTGGAGTGCAGTGGTGCAATCTCAGCTCACTGCAAGCTCTGCCACCCGGGTTCATGCCATTCTCCTGCCTCAGCCTCCTGAGTAGCTGGGACTACAGGCTCCCGCCACCACGCCCGGCTAATTTTTTGTGTTTTTTTTTAACAGAGACAGGGTTTCACAGTTTTAGCCAGTATGGTCTTGATCTCCTGACCTTGTGATCTGTCCGCCTCGGCCTCCCAAAGTTCTGGGATTACAGGCGTAAGCCACCATGCCTGGCCTAGACTCATTTTTATTAAACATCTCTATGCACAGGGTAATCTGGGACCTCTTGCCAATATTTCTTTAATCCTTGTATTAGTCTCTTGGCTTACTATCACAAAATACCATAGACTGAGTAGTTTCAACAACAGAAATTTATTTTCTCACAGTTCTGGAGGTTCGAAGTTCAAAATCAAGGAGCAGTAGGGATGGTGTCTGGGGACGTCTCTCTCCTTGGGTTGCCACTGGCCACCTTCTCACCGTGTGTTCACATGGCATCCCTGCAGTGCCTGTGTATGTAGAGAGTGAGAGAGCTCTCGAGTCTCTTATAAAGACCCAAGTCCTATCGGATCACAGCCTCATCATTATGACCTCATGTAACCTTGATTACTTTTTCAGAAGCCTTGTCTCCAAATGCAGCCCTACTAGATGTTAAGGCTTCCCCATATGAATTTGCAGGTGGGAGACATAAATCTTCAGTCTGTAACAATGAAGTTTTATATTTAAGTTAAATATGAAGAAATGACTTTGAAAATATGTTAAAATCAAAACTTACAGCTGGAGTGTAACATTACTGGGGATGGATGTGCAGCAGCAGCAGCAGCATTCACTGTTGATTTTTATAACTTCGGGGCAGTGCATAATTATCAATACCAGCAAAGTGTTCTTACCCTCCTACAGTGATTTAAGAAGGATTGCTATTTAAACTTAGACAAATGTCCCCAGGCAAGATCAATTCAAATTGTCAAATGGAAAAACAGAACATAGAGGTACATGTAGGTTCCCTTTCACCCTAAAAAGCCATTCACCATTCACCATTCACCCTGAAATGTCCTTTTCTACAGATGGCACTGTTCTTGAGTAGAGATCAACTGAAGCCAGCTGGCAACGTTGTGGAGAAGCATAGTAGCAATCTTGTATTTTGATGTTCCAGTGGTAAGAAATAGTGGTTTGGGTTCACTCTGGCATTAGCACAGGCTCAGAACTCAATAATGCTTTTCTTTCCAGAAAACGTTCTTATTATGGTGAATAATAAGCAGCAGCAGCACAGAATGTCATTTTTTTCTGTGAACAATGAAGCATGTCAGCGGCAATGATCTTTTGTGGATGAAAAACATACTGGAATTGGATATCAAACAGGACTAACGTATTTGCTTGGTGTACATGTGTCGCAGATTGCATGTATTTCAGTAGCAATACGGGCATCTTTGAAGAAATGCTCTATGAATGGCAATGGGTATTCCAACTACTTTCTTTTGTTTTCTTCACCCACCCTCCCCACAATGGTATATTAGCTAAACGAAATAGTAGAACCCAATTGTTCAACAAATCCATCAATTCTTGATCCTGTGGAAAAGACATTACTAAAATATTGTCCATACTTGGAACAAAAGATGATATGGTTTCACAAAACTCTCAAATAGTATGTGGTATCTATGTTTACTTCTCTCGTAACACTGATTATGGTATTTTGGTTTCTTATTTACATTTCTATTTTTCAACTGAACAATGAGCTCCATACAGTAGGTATTTTCTGTAATATTTTATTGTCAATGGCCAGAATAGAGTCTGCTATATAATTAAATGAATGACTGAAATGTTAATCTGTGATGCTGCCCAGCAGTTTTTATCATCACTGACCAGAATAATCACTGTTATCTAAAACACACAATATCTTGGATAACTTTGGCAATAAGCCCTATGTAATAGGATTATGAAAATTACCATTATTAATTGGTGTTAAATCATGATTAGAGTTAAGTCCCAGCTGCTGTTTCTAACCATTTGTGTCTGCAAATTCTGCACAGTCCTGCAGCAGCTTGTCTAGTGCATTCAGAGTAGTACAGCAATTTTGATATCACTGTGGAGTGAATTGAGATCACCTGATGCCAGGGGCTGTGATTGTCAGAGTAGTGCCTTATTCCCATTCTGACAGACTTTGAAGAGAAAATGATTGCTCTGAAAACCCTGCGTGCCATATTTGAATCTGAACAGAGTCTACTTATAACTCTCATTACCTCAATTGATCATCAGGACTGCAAATTCACTCTGACCTACTGGGTCTGCTGGCAATAGTTCTGCTTACATGTTATGGTTTGTAGAAATTTCACTTCCAAAATGATGTTGCTTGTCACTTCGCAGTTTACACACCACAGGCGTGATGGCGTTTGAGCTTGAAATCAACACTGTAAGACAAGTGAGTTAAGGGAGGTAAGGTGATTCGCTCATGGCCATACAGGTGATAACCGTTCAGAGCCTGCAACCTCCGTTTTTCAACTCCACGCTGGCTCACATTCCACTGATGGGGGTAGAAAGAGGCGGACCTTCAACAATTTCTGAAGTTTGTCATGTGCATTTAGATGAAGCAGAGACCTAATTATGGAGTCTTTTAAGCCCTTAAGCTGCTTCTATTTAGGGCTCTCTGTTGGTCTGCTTCCAGACGGAATAAAAACTTTTCCACATTTAGTCACCAGGACAGAGGTTCACAGATCTCTTGCTCTTGAATATGCCTCCAAAGCAGTTATTTAAGGACAGTTTCACAAGTTTCAAAGTTGGGGCTGGATTCAGTAATTTACCAACATTTTGAACCATAGATTATACTGTCTGGTTTCTTGCCAGCTCTTCGTTTTAAAACCAGAGTTTATTTTTATTGCAAGAAAATACATATTTTAGTAGTAAACAAGAAGAAAATAAATAAGCCTTTAATAGATAGAAAAGTATTTAAGCAACATAATGTAAAAAGACATTTTACAAATTATTTTTCTTGCAAATGTCTATTCAGCAATCTATTTGAGACATTTGTTTTTATTTTAGGTCTGAGCCCTGCCTCACCATAATGTATCTCTAGAGGCATCTGAGCTGGACGCTAGACTGTTTGTTTCTAAAATGTCCACTACTTATGAATTCTCAGCAATTAATATTTGATATGATTAATAAAAGATGTGCTCTATCATATCATTTTCATTTAAAGTAAAATACTCTTTTTGAATTAGAAAGCAAGGGTTCTTATTAATGTTAAGGCTGAAATGTGTGTATTGTTTTCTTCGTTAATGCCTTTTGGCATTGATTTAACCTTAGGATACATGCAAATTTTCTTATCCTAACTACTTAGGTCTTGTTTTACTTTTCTTTGTTTTTACTTTGTTTTAAAATTTGTATAAATTTAAGGGGTTCGAGTGCAGTTTTGTTACATGACTATATGGCTGAGTGGTAAAGTCTGGGTTTTTAGTGTAACCATGACCTGAATAATATACATTGTGATAATTAAGTAATTTCTCATCCCTCACCCCCCTCCTACCCTGGCACCCTCCTAAGTCTCTAACGTCTGTCATGCCACACTCTAGGTTCATGTACACACGTTACTTAGCTATGAGTTATAAGTGAAAACTTGTGGTATTTGACTTTCTGTTTCTGCATTGTTTCACTTAGGGTAATGGCCTTCGGTTCCATCTGTGTTGCTGCAAAAGACATTATTTTATTCTTTATATTGGCTGAATGGTATTCCATTGTGTGTATACATATCACATTTTGTTTTTCTTATTGTCTTTTATTTTAGGTGCGGGGGTACATGTACAGGTTTGTTACATGGGAAAATTGCATGTAATGGGACTTTGGTGTACAGATTATTATGTTACCCAGGTAATAAGCATAGTACATGACAGCTAGTTTTACAATCCTCATCCTCCACCCTCCAGTAGGTTCTGGTGTCTATTGTTCCCTTCTTATTGTCCACGTGTACTCAGTATTTAGTTCCTACTTATAAGTGAAAACATACAGTATTTGATTTTCTGTTTCTGCATTAATTCACTTAGGGTAATAGCCTCCAGCTGCATCTGCATTACTGCAAAGAACATGACTTTTTTTTTTTATGGCTGTGTAGTATTCTAATGTGTATATATACCACATTTTCCTTATGTAGTCTACCACTGATAAGCATTTAGGTTGATTCCATGTCTTTGCTATTGTGAGTAGTGTTGTAGTGAAAATATGCATGTATGTGTCTTTATGGTAGAATGATATCTATTCCTTTGGATATATACTTAGTAACGGGATTGCTGAGTCAAATTGCAGTTCTGTTTTAAGTTTTTTGACAAATCTCCAAACTGCTTTCCAAAATAGGTGAACTAATTTACCTTCCTACCAACAACGTATATTTTCTCTGCAACCTCAACAGAATGTGTTGTTTTTTTGACTTTTTATTAATAGCCATTCCGACTGGTGTGAGATGGTATCTCATTGTAGTTTTGATTTGCATTTCTGTAATGATTATTGATGTTGAGCATTTTTACATATGCTTGCTGTCTGTATGTATGTCTTCTTTTGAAAAGTGTCTGTTCATGTCCTTTGCTCATTTAAAAAATATTTGTATGTTTTTAATTTTTTGTGGGTACATAGTAGGTGTATGTATTTATGGGGTACATGAGACCTTTTGATATAGACATGCAATGTGAAATAATCATACCATGGAGAATGGGGTATCCATCCCCTCGAGTATTTATCCTTTGTGTTACAAACAATCCAGTTACACTCTTTTAGTTATTTTGAAATGGACAATTAAATTATTATTGACTATAGTCACCCTGTGCTATCAAATACTAGGTCTTATTTCTTTCTACTTTTTTGTACCCATTAACCATCCCCAAGAACCCCCACCCAGGCCCTACCACCCATCCCAGTCTCTGTTCACCATCCTTCTATTCCCTATAAACATGAATTCAATTGTTTTGACATTTTAGATCCCAGAAATAAATGAGAACATGTCAAGTTTGTCTTTCTGTGCCTGGTTTACTTCACTTAACAGAATGATCTCCAATTCCAACCATGGTTTTGCAGATGACATGATCTCATTCTTTATTATGGCTGAATAGTACTCCGGTGTGCATACATACCACAGTTTCTTTTTCCATTCATCTATTGATGAATGCTTAGGGTGCTTCCAATTCTTAGCTATTGTAAACAGTGCTGCAAAAAACATAGGAGTGTAGACATCTCTTTGATATACTGATGTCCTTCCTTTTGGGTATATACCCAGCAGTGGGATTGCTGGATGATATAGTAGCTCTGCTTTTAGTTTTTTGAGGAACCTACAAATTTGTTATCCATAGTGGTTGTACTAATTTACATTCTCACCCACAGTGCTCAAGATGTTCCCTTTTTCCACATCCTTCTCAGCATTTGCTATTGCTTGTCTTTTGAATATAAGCCATTTTAGCTGGGGTGATATCTCGTTGTAGTTTTTATTTGCTCAAAGTGATGTTGGGCACCTTTTCATATGCCTGATTTCCATTTGTCTATCTTATTTTGAAAAATGTCTTTTCAAATATTTTGCCCATTTTTGATTGGATTATTAGATATTTCCTGTAGGGTTATTTGAACTCCTTATATATTCTGGTTATTAATTCCATGACAGGTGAGTAGTTTGCAAATATTTTCTCCCATTCTGTGAATTGTCTTTTTACTTTGTCGATTGTATCGTTTGCTGTGCAGAAGCTTTTTGACTGGATGTGATCCCATTTGTTCATTTTTGCTTTGGTTGCCTGTGCTTGTGGGGTATTACTCAAGAAATTTTTGCCCAGACCAATGCCCTGGAGATTTTAGCCAGTGTTTTCTTGTAGCATTTTCGTAGTTTGAGGTCTTAAATTTTCTTTGCCCATTTTTTAATGGGGTTGTTTGTTTTTTGCTTGTTAATTTGTGTAAGTTGCTTTTAGATTCTGGATATTAGTCTTTCGTCAGATTCATAGTTTTTAAAACTTTTCTCTCATTATGTACATTGTCTGTTTACTCTGTTGATAGTTTCTTTTGTTGTGCTGAGATGCTTTAGTTTAATCAGGTCCCATTGGTCAATTTTTGTTTTTATTGCAATTGCTCTTGGAGTCTTCATCATGAACTCTTTGCCAGGACCTGTGTCCAGAATGGTGTTTCCTAGGTTTTCATCTAGGGTTTTTATAGTTTTAGGGTTTACATTTAATTCTTTAATCTACCTTGAGTTGATTTTTGAACATGATAAAAGGCGGGGTCCAGTTTTCATCTTCTGCATATGGCTAGCGAGTTATCTCAGCACTATTTATTGAATAGGGAGTCCTTTTCCTATTGCTTGTTTTTGTCAACTTTCTCAAAGTTCAGATGGTTGTACGGGTGTGGATTTGTAACTGGGTTATCTAACTTGTTCTGTTGGTCTATGTGTCCATTTTTGTACCAGTGCAGTGCTGCTTTGATTATTGTAGCCTCATAGTATAGTTTGAAGTCAGGTAGTGCAATTCCTCCAGCTTTATTCTTTTTGCTTAGAATTATTTTGGCTATTTAGCCTCTTTTTTTGGTTCCATATAAATTTGAGAATAGTTTTTTCTAATTCTGTGAAAAATGTCGTTGGAAGTTTGATGGAAATAGCATTGAATCTATAAATCCTATTGGAGAGTATAGTTATTTTAACAATACTGATTTTTCCTATCCGTGAGTGTAGAATGTTTTTCCATTTGCTTGTATGATTTCTGATTTCTTTCAACTGTGTTTTGTAATATTTGCTGTTGAGGTCTTTCGCCTCCCTGGTTAGCTGTATTTCTGGGTACTTTATTTTTTGTGTGTGTGCCTATTGTCAGTGGGATTGCATTCTTGATTTGGCTCTCAGGTTGGATATTGTTGATATATAGAAATGCTACTGATATTTTTTTACATTGATTCTGTATCCCAAAACTTTGCTGAAGTGGTTGATCAGTTTTAGGAGAGTTTGGGCAGATATTATAGGGTTTCTAAGTATAAAATCATATAATCTATGAAGAGAGAGAGTTTGATTTCCTCTCCCTGTTTGGATGCCTTTTATTTCTTTCTCTTGCCTGATTGCTCTGGCTAGAACTTCCAGTACTATGTTGAATAGGAGTGGTGAGAGTAGGCATCCTTGTCTTGTTCTGGTTCTCAAGCCAAAGGCTTCTAGATTTTGCCTATTCAGTGTGACGTTGGCTGTGGGTTTGTCATAAGTGGCTCTTATTATTTTGGAGTATTTTCCTTCAGTGTCTGGTTTGTTGAGGGTTTTTAACATGAAAATATGTTTAATTTTATCTGAAGTCTTTTCTGTGTCTATTGAGATGGTCATGTAGTTTTTATTTTTAGTTCTGCTTACGTAATGAATCACATTTATTGATTTGCATGTGTTTAAACAATCTTGCATCCCAGGAGCGAAGGCTTGATTATGATGGATTAGCTTTTTGATGTGCTGCTGGTTTTGGTTTGCTAGTATTTTGTTGAGGATTATTGCATCTCTGTTCATCAGGAATGTTGGCCTGAAGTTTTCATTATCTGTTCTGTTTCTGCCAAGTTTTGGTATCAGAATGATGCTAGCCTCATAGAATGAGTTAGGGAGGAGTTCCTCCCCCTCAGTTTTTTGGAATTGTGTTGGTACCAGCTTTTCTTTATATGTCTGGTAGAATTTGGGTATGAATCTGTCTGGTCCAGCGCTGCTGTTTGTTGGTGGGCTTTTTATTACTTATTCAAATTTGAACTTGTTATTGCTCTGTTCAGTGTTTCAATGTATTCCTGGTTTAATTTTGGGAGGTTGCATGTTTCTAGAAATTTATCAGTTTCTTCTAAATTTTCTAGTTTGTATGCATGAAAGTGTTTGTAATAGCCTATAAGTGTTTTTTTTTTATACTATGGGGTCAATGTTAATGTCTCCTTTGTTACTTCTGATGTGTTTATTTGAAACTTTCCCCCACTTTTTTTGTTAGAATAGCTAGAGATCTGTTAGTCTTATTTATTCTTTCAAAGGAAAAGCTTTTGGTGTGTTGATCTTTCATGCTTTTTCACGTTTCAATTTTGTTCAGTTCAGCTCTGATTTTGGTTATTTCTTTTCTTCTGCTAGCTTTGCAGTTGGTTTGTTGTTCTTGTTTTTCTAGTTCCTCTAGGTGTGATATTACATTGTTAATTTGAGATCTTTCTAACTTTCTGATGTGGGCCTTTAGCACTATAGTCTTTTCTTTTAACACTGCCTTAGCTGTGAGTTTCTGGTATATTGTCTCTGTTTTTATTACTTTCAAAGAATTTCTTGATTTCTGCCTTAATTTCATTGTTTACCCAGAAGTTATTCAGGAGCATGTTGTTTAATTTCAATGTAATTGTATGATTTTTAGAGAGCACCTTAGTATTAATTTCTATTTTTATTGCGCTGTGGTCTGAAAGTGTGGTTGATATGTTTTCAGTTTTTTTGAATTTGTTGTGAATTGTTTCATGGCCGAGTGTGTGGTCAGTTTTAGAGTATGTGTTATGTGCAGATGAGGAGAATTGTGTATTCTGTTGTTGTTGGGTGGAGTGTTCTGTAGATGCCTTTTAGGTCCATTGGGTCAAGTGTTGAATTTAGGTCCCAAATATCTGTGTTAGTTTTCTGCCTCAATGATCTAATACCATCAGTGGGGTGTTGAAGTCTCCCATTATTATAGGGTGGTTATCTAAGTCTCTTTGCACTGCTGTAAGAACTTGTTCTATGAATTTGAGTGCTTTAGTGTTGGGTATGTGTATATTTAGGATAGTTATGTCTTCTTGTTGATTTGAAGCTTTCATAATTATGTAATGCCCTTCTTTTTCTTTTTCATTATTTTTGGTTTAAAGTCTGTTTTTTTTTCCTTCTGAAATTAGAATAGCAACCTCTGTGTTTTTTTGTTTGTTTGTTTTCTATTTGCTTGTTAGATTTTTCTCCATCCCTTTACTTTGAGCCTGTGGGTGTCACTGCATGTGGAATGGGTCTCTTGAAGACAGCATACTGTGGGTGAGGTGATGATGGCAAGGTTTGCGCATATGCACACCATTGGTAGCATGGTAAGGTTTACACATGCATACACCAACGAAGTGGTGGGGCGAGGTTGTGGTGGAGTGTACACTGGCAAAGCTGTGTGGGGAGGCTGCTGCGGGGTGCTGGTTGGTGAGGGCTTGTCTGCTGAAACTCTCCATTTGTTAAGCAGGATCTGCTGGTGAAGGAGCTCTGGCAGCAGTTGCTGGGAAATGCCCCATTTGGGCATGCAAGGCTATGCTGCAAGTGGACGTGGGCTTGCAGGGACCACACAGGAGGCTAGAAGACAAGGTTCATTGCAGATCAGACTGCAAGACAGACTTGCTCTGTCCAGGTATGACAGTCAGCAAAGACCAAAGCCACCAAGAAGAGTATGGAGAGCCTTGGGAAATGGGTATCCCCAGCCATTCTCTGACTTTCCTAAGCCAAACTCTCTGGGCTCTGCACAGGCTAGTGCTCCCTGCCACCTCTCCAAGCAGCAGTCTCTGTCAGCTGAATATCCATGGGTTGTGGGGTCTCCTGAAGCTAGGATTCTGGAGGTCCATGGCAAGAATGGGCCACTCCACACCTATTTAATTCACCTCTTCCCCAGGAGCTGCTGGGGGCCAAGAATGAATACTAGTGCTTGGCAGTCCCATGCAGGATTTCCAGCTTGCTCTCCCTTCACCCCAGGGTCTGCATCTTCCCTCCATCCATTCTCAATGCCATCCTTCAAAAGGTCTGCTCAGAGTGTGCCAGTCTTCTTGATGCTCTAGTATCTTGGTGGGAGATGCTTTTCCTGGCTGCATCTAGTCTGCCATTTTGGCCCTTCCTATACCACATTTTATGGCTCGTTTTTTTCTTCTGTCTTCTAGAATAAAAGTAAATAATTTTTTTTTTTTTTTTGACACGGAGTCTTGCTTTGTTGCCCAGGCTGGAGTGCAGTGGCGCGATCTCCTTACTGCAAGCTCCAACCCTTGGGTTCATGCCATTCTCCTGCCTCAGCCTCCTGAGTAGCTGGCACTACAGGCACCTGCCACCATGCCCGGCTAATTATTTTTTGTATTTTTAGTAGAGACGGGGTTTCACAGTGTTCGCCAGGATGGTCTCGATCTCCTGACCTCGTGATCTGCCTGCCTCAGTCTCCCAAAGTCCTGGGATTACAGGCGTGAGCCACTGTGCCGACCAAAACTAAATAATTTTTCTCTGCAGTTGAATATATAATATAATGATGTGCAATATTAAGTTTGAATCTTTTAATAGACTTGTATTATAATGTATTTTTAGCCAGAGTTCTTTTGGGAGTTCTTCCCTCCCCAACCCCCAAGGCAACATCTAAATTTGATCATATAGTTTGTCGTTTTAGGGATTTCTTCCCTTCACTTTTTGAATAGAATCTATTGTCTCAGCTTTTTCTGTTTTCTGAGGTGTCTGAAAAAATATAGAAGCTCAACAGACATGTATTTGAAAAGCTTCCATGCTGATTTTGAGCTGTAGCTTTGGAACGCATTACAATGAACCATAATCTTTTCTTCTTTTTTTTTTGAGACAGAGTCTCATTCTGTCACCCAGGTTGAAGTGCAGTGGCATGATCTTGGCTCATTGCAACCTCTGCCTCCCAGGTTCAAGTGATTCTCCCGCCTCAGCCTCCAGAGTAGCTGGGATTACAAGTGCCCACCATCACACTCAGCTAATTTTTGTAATTTTGGTAGAGACAGGGTTTCCCCATTTGGCCAGGCTGGTCTTGAACTCCTGACCTCAGGTGATCTGCCTGCCTTGGCCTCCCAAAGGGCTGGGATTACAGGTGTGAGCCACCCTGCCCGGCAGACCATAATCTTTTGAGGAGCATTTGGTTATTCAAAGGAGGGATTTCAAGGTGTTTTTGGTGAATTCAGCCTGTGAAAAAAATAAAATAAATGTTGTAATAATACATATGAATGTCTATATGACAGAAAGGACTTTAAAGCATTATATACATTTTGCAAATGAGAAAATAGCTACTCTGTGGCTAGACTGAATTCTTAATACTTAACTATTCTCACCAAAATAACATCTGCCTTGCTGCAATGTCTTTTTAATTCACCATCTGGGAGGTGCATTTCATAGATTTTGCCTTCCAGTCAGGTGATCTTTTTCTAAAGGAATCAAATCAAGCAATTCTACTAAATAGCCAGAGACACTCAGATGACCCAACAAGGCTATAGTAATTTCTCTTGGAAAAAGTCATTCATTTTTTGTGTCTTCTCTCTGAATCAGGTTGTACTTGATTCATCCAACACTTTTAGAAGTTGACATTTGATTTCACTCGGGTATGTTCTGTGTTCACACTTTTGTCCTCTAGAGAATGACGTCATCTGTAGAAGTTCAGAGACACAGTCCCTTAGGAAACTCAATCTGGAATGGTAGCTGCAAGTAAAAGCTAAAATTGCTAATTCTGCATGTAAGAAGAGGCCAATTTCCCTTAATGACAGCACACAGAGGTAGTACAGAGCACTGGACCCTGACCAGGAATTTGCTTCCTTTTTTAGCTGGTACCTCGGCAACCGTGTTAGGTATGATTATGGACTGTATTATAACTTAGAGCATTACATGGGTAATACGTAACACAGGTCCTTTGAAAGTTAGTTTCCCATGATAGGAAGGTATGTACACCTTCTCGTGTGAAAAAAAGAGTGTTTCCTAGTGCTCAGAATTCAGAAACTAGCATGTCAAATGACCTACTCGGCCATTGTTGAGTGTGATAGTACACAGCAGAGAGTCTCCTGTGCCAGCAAAGGTGAGCAGGAGAAATCAGATCCAGCCTCCTGGATTTATAACTCCACAAAATGAGGCTGACTGGCAGCTTTTAAACAGCAATATTTCTGTACCTGAGAGTCACCAAGTGGCTTGTTATTGAAATCATACTCTGGGAAGACTTTCCCTGTAAGCTGTTGGGAGTGGGGAGGCAGGTGGGGAGAAAAGTGCGTGGCATGGGCCTATCCCTGCCATTCAGGTGAAGCTGGCTTCTTCACAGTGTTTGTAAAAAAAAGTCCCCAAATGAATGTTTGCTCTGGTGAAAAAACTATGAAAGTAGATTTGTATTTAGTAATTTTGCAAAGCTGAAAAGTCTCTGTTGTTGGGTTCCTAAATCATTCTAGCATTGGCTTGCTCCTTTAAAGAGCTCTTTTAAATTTTGAACCAGCAATTTTATGGAGGTTGGTAACAGTGGTGATGATCAGATAATATTGAGAGAGAGAGAGAAAGAAAGGACTATAGAAGTTCAAAAATTCAATCAGGACAAGTTTGTCAGCAGAAAAGACTTAAACAAATGTAACTATTAAAAAGTATACCCTATGCCTGGAGGGTAAACCAGCTTTATGATATCAAATGGAATATAAGGGATTTGAATTTTCAACTTTTGAGCAAATGTTATAAGACAAATGTACTAATACACTGCAGGCACAGCCACCTCGGTATTTTCCATAATCAAATAGCCATACCCCAGAAATAAATTCATAATTGATGCCACAGGATTTCAAATTATCTAAGCATTCTCTCATTTTCTTCAAAGACTCTTCAGAAAAATATGCCTAATTTAGAAAACTGCTACTCTAGTCTGGATTTCAGACAGTGGGACTATTCAATCCTCAGGTGTGCTTCAGCTTGTCAAAAACACAGCTGACTAGTTTTGATGAAAGAAGATCAGAGATAGATTTAATATCTTACCAAAATAAGTCAAACTAATACAAGTGATCAGGACTATAATAAAGACAAAACATAGCCATCCATATAGCAACAAAAGTCATTGTTTTAAATGAGGATCAAGAGCAAAGGTATTCCTTTATTGAGTTATGAAGACTTTTGTTTTCAGAACTAAAAATTTGAAATAATGTCTTTGAAATACAGGACAATAAAATCATCAGGATTTAAACAAATGGAAGAGAACTTGGGAAAAGCATTTGTTATAAGCAAAAATGTCTGTGTGCCTTGAATTGCTAGCATATAAAATAAACCAAACATCTTTTCCTATGTCTAGCTCCCTCCTTGAGGAGTGTCTTCTACCTACACTCTCCATTATCCTCCTCATGTGTTCCAGCTCCACATGACTCTCCTTTTTCCATACTAACGTACAACCAATTGCCCTACAACCAATTGCTGTAGCATTTGGTTGGTATTTACTGTATGTTGCTTTGTAGGGTCATGTTGTGCTGAACAGATGATGTATCCCCATGCACTGACAGTTACGTTCTTAAAGAGACATCTATTATCCCATATATCCAACTGCTCTTTCTACACCAGCACTTCAGTGACGTTTTCTGATTAAATGCATAATGATATTACAGAGTTCTTAATTTAAAGCAGTGTGAGCTGCTTCCCTTTCTGGTGGTAGAAATTGATATCCATGGGAAGTAAGTACTGAGAGGAGAGTAGCAGGAAAAGGGAAAAGAGGAATTTGATTTATTTTTTAAAATTCTACAAATCGCTGGGATAATTTTGGATGGTTCTTTTTTCGAAAGAATTTTATTTTTAACTTCTGTGGGTATATAGTAGGTATATATATTATGGGGTTTATGGGATATTTTGGTACAGGTATACGACGTGTAATAATCACATCAGGGTAAGTGGGGTATCTATCTCCTCAAGCATTTATCCTTTCTATTATAAGTGATCCAATCATTCTTTCAGTTATTTTTAAATGTACAATTAAATTATTACTGACTATAGTCACCCTGTTGTGCTATCAAATACTAGGTCTCATTAACTATTTGCAACTTTTTTTTTTTTTTTTTGAGATGGAATCTCGCTCTGTCACCAGGCTGGAGTGTGGTGGCACGATCTTGGCTTACTGAAACTTCTGCCTCCCAGGTTCAAGCAATTCTACTGCCTCAGCCTCCTGAGTAGCTGGGATTACAGGTGCATGCCACCACACCCAGCTAATTTTTGTGTTTTAATAGAGACAGGGTTTTGCCATTTTGGCAAGGCTGGTCTTGCCCTCCTGACCTCAAGTGATCCACCCACCACAGCCTCCCAAAGTGCTGGGATTACAGACATGAGTCACCAAACTCGGCTGTAACTATTTTTTTGTAATCATTAACCATCTTCACTTTCCTCCCATCCACCCACTACCCATTCCAGCCTCTGGTAACCATCATTCTACTCTCTATCTCCATGAGTTCAGTTGTTTTAACTCTCAGCTCCCACAAGTAAGTGACAACATTCTTGTCTTTCTATGACTGGCTTATTTTACTTAACATAATGACTTCCACTTCCATCCATGTTGTTTCAAATGACTGGATCTCATTATTTTGTTTTTGACTGAATAGTACTACATTGTGTATATATGCCACATTTTCTTTATCTATATTCAGCTGTTGATGGACACTTAGGTTGCTACCAAATTTTGCCTATTGTAAACAGTGCTACAACAAACATGGGAGTGCAGATACCTCTTCTACATACTAATTTCCTTTCTTTTGGGTGTATATTCAGCAGTGGAGGTGTTGGAGCATGTGGTAGCTCTATTTTTAGTTTTTTGAGGAGCCTCCAAACTGTTCTCCATAGTGTTGTACTAATTTACTTTCCAACCAACAGTGTACAAGGGTTCCCTTTTCTCCACACCCTCGCCATTGTTTGTTATTGCCTGTCTTTTGGATAAAAGCCATTTAAAATGGGGTGATAGGATGTCGCATTGTAGCTTTGATGTACATTTCTCTGGTTGAGCAGGTTTTAATACACCTGTTTGCCATTTGTATGTCTTCTTTTGAGAAATATCTACTCAGTTCTTTTGTCCATTTTTTAAATCAAATTATTAGACTTTTTCCTGTGGGGTTATTTGAGCTCCTTATATATTCTGGTTATTAATCCCTTGTTATATGTGTAATTTGCAAATATTTTCTCCAATTCTGTGGGTTGCCTCTTCACTTTGTTGATTGTTTCCCTTGCTGTGAAGATGGTTTTTAACTTGGTGTGATCTATTTGTCCAGTTTTCTTTGGTTACCTGTGCTTATGTAGTATTACTGAAGAAATCTGCTCAGTCCAAGGTTCTGGAGAATTTCCACAATGTTTTCCTTTAGTAGATTCATAAGTTGAGGACATAGATTTAAGTCTCTAATCCATTTTGATTTAATTTTTATATATGGTGAGAGATAGGGGTCTAGTTTCATTCTTTTGGATATGGATATCCAGTTTTCCCAGCACAATTTATTGAAGAGATTGTTTTTTCCTCAGTGTATGTTTTTGACAACTTTGTAAAAAATGAGCTCACTGTAGATGTATGGATGTGTTACTGCATTCTCTGTTCTGTTCCATTGCTCTATGTATTTGCTTTTATGCTAGTACTGTGCTGTTTTAGTTACAGTAGCTCTGTAATGTAATTTGAAGTCAGTTAATATGATTCCTCCAGTTTTCTTCCTGTTGCTTAGGACAGCTTTGGCTTTTCTGGGTCTTTTGTGGTTCCATGTGAATTTTAGTATTTTTTTTTCTATTTCTTTGAAGAATGTTATTGGTATTTTGTTAGGCATTGTGTTGAATCCATAGATGGCTTTGAGTAGTATGAACATTTTAACAATATTGATTCTTCCAATCCATGAACATGGGATATCTTTCCACTCTTCTCTGTCCTCTATAGTTTCTTTCACTGATGTTTTATAGTCTTCATCATAGCAATCTTATACTTCTCTACTTAATTCTTAGGTATTTTATTTCATTTGTAGTTATCATAAATAGTATTACTTTCTTAATTTCTTTTTCAGATTGTTTGCTATTGGCATGTAAAAATGCTACTGATTTTTACATGTTGACTTTGTATCTTAGAACTTTACTGAATTTGTTTTTCAGTTCTAATAGTTTTTTGGTGGAGTCTAGGTTTTTTTTTTTTTTTTTTCTTAGAGGAAAGGCTTGCAGTTTTTCCCCATTTAGTATAGTACTAGCTGTGGGTCTATAATATATGGTTTTTATTATGTTGACATGTATTCCTTCTATGCCCAGTTTTTTGAGGGTTGTTGTCATGAAAGGATGTTGAATTTTATCAAATGCATTTTCAGCATCAATTGAAATGATCATATAATTTTTTTTCCTTCATTTTGTTGGTATGATTTATCACACCGATTGATTTGCAAGTGTTGAACCATCTTCAGATCCCTGGGATAAATCCCACTTCGTCATGATGAATGGACTTTTAAATATGTTGTTGAATTATTCTTGCTAGTATTTTGCTGAAGGTTTTTACATCAGTGTTCATCAGAGATATTGTCCTGTAGTTTGCTCACTTGCTTCCTTCCTTCCTTTTTCTTTTTTCAATGCATCTTTGTTTGGTTTTGGTATCAGAGTAATAATATTGTCCTCATAGAATGAGTTTGGAAGGATTTCTTCTGCCTCTATTTTTAAGAATAGTTTGAATAGGATTGGTATTAGTTCTTAAAATGTTTAATAAAATTCAACCATGAAGCCATTGTGTCCCAGCTGCTTTTTGCTGGGAGACTTTTTAATTACTGCTTCTAGCTAGTTACTTCATGTTGGTCTATCAAGTTTTGGATTTCTTTATGGTTCAATATATTTGCAGACTGTATGTATCTAGAAATTTATCTATTTCTTCTAGGTTTTCCAGTTTATTGGTATCTAGTTGTTCATAGTAGTCTCTAATGATTCTTTGAATTTCTGTGTATTGGTTATAATTTATCCTTTTTCATCTCTGATTTTATTTATTTGGGTCTTCTCTCTTTTTTATATTTGTCAATTGTGCTTATCATTGTAAATAGCCAACTTTTCATTTCATTGATTTGTTGTATTGTTTTGTTTGTTTCAATTTTATTTATTTCTGCTATGATGTTTATTATTCTTTTCATCTACTAAATTTTGGTTTGGTTTTCTCTTGCTTTTCTAGTTCTTCAGTATGCATCATTAGGTTGTTTACGGGAAGTTTGCCTTCTTTTTTGATGTAGGCACTTATAAACCTTCTTTGTCTCTTTATATAGTTTTTATCTTGAAGCCTATTTTGTCTGATATAACTATAGTTATTTCTATTTTATTTTATTTTATTTTACTTTATTTTATTTTTAGAGACATATTCTCATGTTGTCACCCAGGCTGGAGTGCAGGGGAGCAATTTCAGCTCACTGCAACCTCTGCCCCCTGGGTTCAAGCGATTTTCCCACTTTGGCCTCCTAAGTAGCTGGTACTACAGCCGCACGCCCCCATGCTCGGCTATATTTTTGTATTTTTAGTAGAGATGGGATTTGGCCATGCTGGCCAGGCTGGTCATGAACTCCTGACCTCACGTGATCTACCCACCTCAGCCTCCAAAAGTTCTAGGATTATAGGCATGAGCCAGCAGTCCTGGCTCTATTATTTTTAAATTTCCATTTGTATGGAATTATCATTTTCTACCCCTTATTTTTATTCTATTTGTGTCTTTATAGGTGAAGTATGTTTCTTATAGGCAACAGATCAGATATCTTGTTTTGTTTTTTATCCATTCAGCCACTCTGTGTCTTCTGACTGGAGAGTTTATTCCATGTACATTTCCTGTTGTATTGATAAGTAAGGACTTACTCCTGCCATTTTGTTATGTGTTTTCTGGTTTGTCTTCCTTCTTTACTTCCTTCCTGTCTTTCTTTTAGTACAGGTTATTTTTTTGATGGTATATTTTAATTTCTTGCTTTTTATTTGTTGTGTATCTGCTGAATGTTTTTAGATTTGGGGTTACCATGAGGCTTGCAAATAATATATTATAACTGATTATTTTAAACTGATGACAAATTAATACTGATGGCAAACAAACAAACAGATAAGCCAAAAGAGAACTAATAAAAACTCTGTACTTTAACTGCATCTCTGTGCTTTTCAACTTTTTGTTGTTTCTGTTTTATATATTATTTTACTGTGTATGTCTTGAAAAGAAAGTTGTTGTAGTTTTTTTTTTTAGAATGTTTCATGCTTTCATCTTTTTAAGATATGAATAGTTTACACAGCACAATTGCAATGTTATTATATTCTATATTTTTCTGTGTACTTACTATTACTAGTAAGTTTTGTACCTTCAGATGATTATTTATTGCTCATTAATGTCCCATTCTTTCAGATTAAAGAACTACCTTCAGCATTTCTTATAGGACAGATATGGTATTTATGAAAACCCTCAGCTTCTGTTGTCTAGGAAAGTCTTTATCTTTCCTGTATGTTTGAAGGATATGTTTGCCAGATATACTATTCTAGGATAAAAGAGTTTTTTTCCTTAGTACTTTAAATATATCATGCCACTCTCTCCTGGCCTATAAGATTTACACTGAAAAGTCTGCTGCCAGATTTGTTGGAGCTCCACTGTATGTTATTTGTTTATTTTCTCCTCCTGCTTTTAGGAACCATTCTTTACTCTTGACCTGTGGGAATTTGATTGCTAAGTGCCTTGAGGTAGTTTTCTTTGGGTTAAATCAGCTTTGTGTTCTATAACCTTCTTATACTTGAATATTGATATCTTTCTCTAGGTTTGGAAGTTCTCTGTTATTATCCCTTTAAATTTTCTATTCCTCTCTCTCTCTCTCTACCTTCTCTTTAAGACCAGTAACTCTTAGATTTACCATTTTGAGGCTATTTTCTATACTTTTAGTCATGTTTCCTTCTTTTTTTTTCTCTTCTGTCTATTTTCAAGTAGTCTGTCTTTAAGTTGTTTCTCATGCTTGATCAATTCTGCTATTAAGAGACTGTGATGCATTCATCAGTGTGTCATTTGCATTTTTTAACACCAAAATTTCTGTTTGATTCTTTTTAATTTTTTAAATTTCTCTGTTAAATTTATCTGATAGAATTCTGAATTCTTTCTGTGTGTTATCTTGAATTTCTTTGAGTTTCCTCAAAACAGCTATTTTGAATTCTCCTTCTGAAAGATGACATATCTTTGTCTCTCTGGGATTGATCCCTGGTTTCTTGTTCAGTCGTTTGGTGAAGTCATTGTATTAGTCTGTTTTCACACTGCTATAAAGATGCTACCTGAGACTGGGTAATTTATAAACAAAAGAGGTTTATTTGACTCACAGTTCTGAAGGACCGGGAAGGCCTCAGGAAACTTACAATCATGGTAGAAGGCAAAGGGAAAACAAGCACCTTCTTCACAAGGTAGCAGGATTGAGAGAGGGGGAGGAGGAACTGCCAAACACTTTTAAACCATCAGATCTTGTGGGAACTCACTCACCATCATGAGAACAGTGTGGAGGAAACTGCCCCCATAATCCAATCACCTCCCACCAGGTCCCTCTGTCAACACTTGGGGTTTACAATTTGAGATAAGATTTGGGTGGAGACACAGAGCCAAACCATATTAGTCTTGTTTTCTTGGATGGTCTTAATGCTTATGGAAGTGCTACCAGGGTACCTCCAATGTTTTCTTAAGGCCCAAGGTTTCTTCATTCAGCTTGTGCTGAATGCTGCTAGGCCCAGAACTCACCCTTTAGGACAGAAGGACTCCCTCTGAGTCAGGATAGGTTCAGAAATGTCATCCAATAGCCAAGGTCTGCAATCTGAGACCCCTAGAGTCTGCTTGATGCTATTCCTCACTGTGTTCAAGCTGGTATATAAGCTGCAAAATAAAGTCTCATTCATTCTTTTCTCTCCTCTTCTCAAGCAGAAGGGGTCTCTCCTTGGTAGGATCTGCATGTTTTGTTGTCTCTATGTTATGCAGTGGAAGAGAAACAATGCATTTTGGGGACAATTAGGACCCATGCAGATGAGGTATTGGTTCGCAACCCAAACCATAATATACATTATCAGGCAAGAGGTATGGCAGTTCCAGATCAAGACCCAGAGTGGAACTATCAAAGGGGCAATCAGGACTTGGGCAGGAGAGATTTTATGATCACTTGTTGGTTGGAAGGGATGAAGAAATGTATGCAAAAGCCTGTTAACAATGAGAAGGTTAAGAAAGTTTCTCAGGGCAAAGATGTGAATCCAGCTTTGTTTCAAGGGCATTTAGTTGAGGCAATCAGGAAATATACTAACACTGATCCTGCCTCAAAGGAAGGAGAGACCCTTTTGGGAGTACATTTTATAACCCAATCTGCCCCTGATAGCTGTAAGAACCTACAAAAAGCAGCTATGGGTCCCCAAACTCCTATGGAACAGCTCGTGGATACGGCATTTTAGTTTTTAATAACAGGGACAAAGCAGAGGAGGCAGAAAGAACAAGAAGGACCTCCCACAAGGTGCAGCTCTTGACTCTAGCCTTAAGCTCATCCCCCACACGAGGCTGTCCTCCTGGCTCTTGGCCTGAACGAGGGAAGCTGAAAGGTTCCTCTTTCAAAGGAAGGCCAAAGCTGGATGTCTGAGTCACCATGCCTTGGGCATGAATTAGTGTGCACACTGTAAGAAAACTGGCCATGGAAGAGGGATTGCCCAGCTCTCAGAAGGGAGCTATTGGCACCTGAATCAATGATGGCCAAAATAGCCAGGCAAGTCCAAGAGTGACGGGGCCTGAGACCTTCCACCACAGCTCCCATTGGACAACTAGGCATATCTCTAGAGGAGCCTTGGCAGGTAAGAATATTAACTTCCTTCTGAAGCGCTTATTCTGGTTTTGACCCATTATAATGGGTGTCTGTCACCCCAAAACTGTATGGTCAGGGAAACAGATGGAAAAGCCCATAGATGTCATTTTACCTATCCTTTAAGCTGCTCTTCAAGGCCTTTGGTTTTCTCCTGCATGCCCCACCCCTTTTTGGGAAGGGATTTGTTAGCTGCAAACAGTAATATCTTTTGGAAATCTCAACAGACAGAAATTGCTCCTTCTCTTCTGTGAGTAAATATCAGGCTTTGTTGCTAGATGCTCCTTATATAACACTTAAAGTATGTCAAACTTTGAATCCAGCTACCTATTTGCCTAAACCCACAGGCACCCTAGATCATTCTTGTACACAAGTTATGGAGCAAGTTTACTCTAGCCCTCTGGATTTAAAGGATGAGCCTCTAGGTAATCCTGAGGTAGAATGGTTTACAGATGGAAGTAGATTTGTGCACCAGGGAAACAGGAGAGCTGGGTATGCTGTTGTCAGTTAACATGAGGTAATTTAATCTCAGGCTTTACCAGCTTCTACCGCAGCTCGAAAGGCAGAATTAATAGCTCTTATTAGAGTCCTGCAATTGAGAAAGGATTTAAGAGTTAACATTTACACTGATTCTAAGTATGCCTGTCTGGTACTTTATGCTCTTGCTGCTATCTGGAAAGAACAGCGATTCTGAACTGCTAAGGGTTCCCCTATAAAACATCACTTAGAAGTTCTAAATCTGTTAGATGCTGTTTTGCTGCCCAAGGAAGTAGCTATAATCCATTGCAGAGGACGTCAAAAAGGAGACTCTAATGTGGCTGAGGGAAACTCCTCTGCAGATGCAGCTGCTCTGGCTGGCATTAAAGGAGCCAGTTGGACTTGTCAGCATATTAGTGCCCTCAGCCAGAGCAGTGACAGACCCTGGATATACTAAAGAGGAACAAGAATGGGCTAATGGTCAGGGCTTAATTCAAGAGCTTTCTGGCTGGTTAGTAGATGACAGCAAACTGTTAATACTAGGTACTGATCAGTGGAAAATAGTTAAGCATTTGCATGACTCTACTCATTTGGGAAGAGCTTCCCTGTCTCAGTTAATGTCTTCTTTTAGGAAAAAAAAGCTTTTTATATGAAAAGGCTTACCTAAAACAGTAAAGCAGGTAACTAGGGCCTGTGAACTATGCGTCTGGAATAACCCAAATAAACCAGTCTTCATCTATTCCTCTAGTAAGGCCTGTTCGGCATAGGGGAACGTATCCTGGTGAAGATTGGCAAATAGACTATACTCAGATGCTCCCATGTAAAATATTTAAATATTTATTAGTGTTCATTGACACCTTTACCAGTTGGGGTTGGATCGAGGCTTTTCCTACCCAGTCTGAAAAGGTAACTGAGATTTCTAAACTGCTAATGGAAGTAATTCCTAAATTTGGGCTGCCTAAGAGCTTACAGAGTGATAATGGCCCATCTTTCACAGCGCCAATTACCCAAAACATATCTTCAGCCCTAGGAATTCAGGACTGCCTTCCCTTGGCATGGAGGTCACAGTCTTGGGGAAAGTGGAAAGAGCCAGTCAAACTCTAAAAGGGACTCTTGCTAAACTGTGCCAAGAGACATCAGAAATCTGACTGTCTTTATTACCTATAGCCTTATTAAGGGTTCAAGTGGACCCTAAGGGAAATCTGCAGCTCAGCCCTTTTGAAATAATGGATTAAAGGCCTTTCTTAACTACAGACTTCCTAATAGACATAGATACTTTCAAGCTACAGAATTATGTGATCAACTTAGGATGAGTAAAAAATGCACTTCTTGAATATGGAAATCAAAGCCTCCCTTCCCCTACTAAGGAAGAGAATCTTGTTACAACACAGCTGGAAGACTAGGTCCTATTAAAAACTTGGAAGGAAGGATCCCTAGCAGATCAACTTTCCTCAAAATGGAGGTGACCCTAACAAGTTCTCCTTAGTACCCCAACTGCAGTTAAACTTCTGGGAATAAACAGGTGGGTCTACTTATCTCGAATTAAACCTATTTCTTATGAAGTCCCACAGACCAATGGAACACAAGAGACTGATCCCATTTATTCCTGTGAGCCAATCAGTGACCTTCAACTCCTGTTCAGAAGAAATGAAAGGGATGGGTAACATAAAGATATGGATTGACATTCTACTTTGCAATATAAGTTGGAATCAGGCAGAGAGTAACTTATTTAACTGAGTGGGCACAGACTTTAGCCTCTCTACATAAACGAACTCTTGGGTATGTGGACATTTTAACAGCAGCTTCGAGGGAGAACTTGTGCTTTGATCAAAGCCAAATGTTGCGTGTATGTTCCAGACTATTCAAATAATATCACCCAGGCTATGAAAACTTTAGACACTCATATCTCTGCCATTGATGCGCTATCAGTTGACCCTATATTGGCTTAGTTCCAACAACTGCCCAGTTCTTGGAAAGCCTTCCTGTTTAGTTTACTTGGAATGATTTTACTTATTTTACTTTGCTTTTGTGGAATAGATTACAGTTATACTTTTTGTGTAGGAATGCAAGACAAGTTCACTCAATGCTTTCTTAAATTGGACACTTATTAATCTTCCAGATATCAAATGATTTTTTTTTTGTCGGAACTCACACTTATGAACGACCTTCCATACCAACGCTCTCTGACTGAGCTCCTCTCTACCTTAAATGCAAGAGACCATAGTTAGGCAGGAATATCATCACCACTATTCAGCCTGAAGAAGTTACAGAAGATGGATCTTCATCCCTCTGCAACCCTTAGGATTAAGGTCCTCTTGTAAAGGAAGCGGGGAGATATGTCAGGGGCATTTGAACCAGAGTGACACCATCTTGAGTAAGGGCTGGGAAAATGAGGCCGGGACTTGCTGGACTGCATCCTCAGAAAGGTAAGCATTCCCAGCCTCTAGATGTTCACAGTTAAGGGTACAAATCAATAATGTTTACTAAACAGACCCAGACTTGGGAGTGTCCAGATATCCCGATATCTGGAGAACAAAGACATTCCTAATTTCCCTTTAAAGATAATAATATCGATTCTTGCAAAATATAGTAATTAAGAAAATTAATCCTGGCCGGGTGCAGTGGCTCAAGCCTGTAATCCCAGCACTTTGGGAGGCCGAGACGGGTGGATCACAAGGTCAGGAGATCAAGACCATCCTGGCTAACATGGTGAAACCCCGTCTCTACTAAAAAATACAAAAAATAAAAAATAAAAAAAAAAAAACTAGCCGGGTGAGGTGGCAGGCGCCTGTAGTCCCAGCTACTCGGGAGGCTGAGGCAGGAGAATGGCGTAAACCCAGGAGGTGGAGCTTGCAGTGAGCTGAGATCCAGCCACTGCACTCTGGCCCGGGTGACAGAGTGAGACTCCGTCTCAAAAAAAAAAAAAAACCAAAATTAATCCTTTATCACAAACCCTTGTAGCAGACTGTATCTCCCCATATATACCAGAATTGTACCTAGGGTGGATGCGTGCCTCCTTTTACTTTCAGGAACACCCTACTCTGTCTATGGAGTAGCTGTCCTTTCACCACTTTACTTTCTTAATAAACTTGCTTTTGCTTAGCACTGTGGACTCGCCCTGAATCTTTCTGGTGCAAGATCCAAGAACCCTCTCTTGGGGTCTGGATCAGGACCCCTTTCCTGTAACCAGAGTCACCCTCTTATAAGCTATATGTAATGTTTAGTGGCAAGGAATTTCATATACAGCAATGCAATGTGCTTGAAATTGCAGAAATAAACACTTCTACACTTGCCTAAGATAATATTGAGTCTTCCCAAAGGAAATGCCTTTTTTTTTCTCCTGTTAACACAAAATGGTATCTAATTCCAATTTTCTAAAAACTCCACACATTCAGCGTAACCTCTGTTATGAGTAATATCTTAACAGTGTTCACTAACATTTGCTAAATTATTTGGCTAATGATACATCTTAAGTGAACAGGTAGGGGTTGTGATGTTAAGTCAGGGTCTTGACACTTTTAGTTCATGAATTGCATTTCTCTAACTTAGGTTAATGAACAGACTTCCATACTATTTTGCTGCGTGTGCTAAGATTAGCATTAGTTGATTTAATTTGACCTAAAGCTTGCACTTTAACTACAAGTTCTAAGCTCATCCTGAATTATATCTATCATTTGGCTGAGAACCCTGCTATCTGCTGAGATACTGTCCTTATAACCATGCCTTTGTGGCTATAGAAATAGAGTTATTATACAAATATGTTCCAGTTAATGCGAGACACTCAGGGGAAGCATTGGGGAAAATGGCAAAGAGCTTCACCAATTTGTGCTTAGTATTAACCCAGTAATTTTGTAAATGAAGAGATGAGTTTGCCTTTTTGTTTTTTTTCTTTTGGGACAGAGTTTCACTCTTGTTGCCCAGGCTGGAATGCAATGGCACAATCTCGGCTCACTGCAACCTCCACCTCCTGGGTTCAAGTGATTCTCCTGCCTCAGCCTCCTGAGTAGCTGGGATTACAAGCGGGCACCACCACGCCCAGCTAATTTTTTGTATTTTTAGTAGAGATGGGTTTTCACCATGTTGGCCAGGCTGGTCTTGAACTCCTGACCTCAAGTGATCCACCTGCCTCGGCTATCATGTTAAGATCAAAATTTTATGAAATCAAAATGTAGTTGCCTTCTACTTCTAAAAGTGCAATTCAAATTTAGTTTGAGGCTGTAAATAAAAAAGCAAACAGGCCGGGCGTGGTAGCTCATGCCTGTAATCCTAGGATCTTAACATGATAGTGTGTTTGAAGGACTTAATTTTTCTAGAAACATTATTTGCTTCCATTTATCTGCTTGTGAAACAACATAATAAAGAGAGGCCACTGATATGGAAAGAAAGAGAAATATTGCTTCAACAAGCTCATTCCACTAGTCAGATTTGTCAAGGAAAAGGTGAACTGATACCTTTTTAAAATAATATTCCCGGCAAGAAAAGTTGCTCATTTTATTCATATTTGACATTTCATAGTAAAGGTAAAATTCATTTTTAATGAAAAATACTCCACAGGGTTGTTAATTAAAAGAAACACAGGAAGAGAGAACTGTCATTTTAAAAGAGCAGCTCATGAATTAGAGAAAGTCACTAGCCAAAAATACAGCTCAGTGATATTCTCTCCAGGATAGGTGGCTGACCTGCCAGGGGAAACAGCCCTAACCTGCACCCTGATTGGCACCTGTGCCATCTAGGCACAAGGTGTTTTTGCCTCAAAACTTCAGTAAACTTAGAGAAGTAGTTTCTTGAGCTTGTTGATTGTTTTATTATAATTCTTTTTCGTGCATTGTTCTTTTTATTTTTGGTGTGCAACTTGAGGGCAAAGCATGTGAATAATGTAATCATAGCATCTAGAGTAGTATTTTGTACTGTAATATTTTAAATATATTTGGCAGGTTGGTGAATCAACATTTGCATGCCTTGTATTTGCAAGAGGACCAAATACAGATATTACATGGATTCATATTCCTCTAACATAAATACTATTTCTAGGAAAAGGTGAAAGAGGCTAGAATTGTTTAATTTGTTGAAGAGAAATGAATGCCATGAAAGTGTGTGGCAGAGCCAGGTTGTGAGAAAATTGTAAAATTCCCATTTGATGAGTTCACACTTCTTTTCTCCCACTTCCTAGAACTTCTAGTCTTGCCTCTGTTGCCACTTCCCCCATTTTGTACTTCACAGAGCTTTGTGGTGCTCAGAAACACCCACTCTTCTGTTGACTCTGCCTCACATCCTTTAGGAAGCTGTAGGGCTTGAAGGGTGCAAGATGCAGAATCCTTATGTCCATGCCACATTTGGAACCAATCGAAATATCAAAATATGACTTATTACTGAGAAAGCTGATTAGTGGAGATGGTTTCAGGGCTGTATCAAGTGGTCTTCCTGATATTGTAGCCCTGAATTAGGCAGGCTTACCATGCAGGCACAGGTATGGCTGAATAACTCCTCAGTAGACAGTTGCAATGGAATGCACCATGAGAGGAAGGGGCTAGGCTGTTTATTCTTCCAACCTCACCAACCAGAGAGGTCACTCCTTTCCTGGGGAGAAGGAAGTTAAAGACCAAGAAAACTGTTGGGAATATCAACTTTGCACAGGTCCCTCCAAATATATCCATAAGGAGGAGAGAGTATGTATTTGCACATTCCTCTAAAGTGTATAAATGTAATTATAGTATTGATGAATGATTTGTAACATTTATAACACATTTATACACATATATACATACATTGCTGTTTTATATATGCATATACATTTATATTATAAATATATAAAAATACTTTTATATTTATATATTTATTATATTTATATCATAAATATAAATACATTATTATAAATGTATATAAATATATTTATACTTCTATAAATGTATATGCATATATAAAACAGCACATATATGTATATAATCTTTAATATCACACATTTATTTACACGTGTAAAGAGTATACTATCCGCACTGGTAAAATTCCAGGCAAAGTGATTATGACATGAAGGACTGCAGGCAACATGGAGGAGATGCATGGCACCATTAATATTTTGGCAGAAGGCCCTTAGATCAAACTATAGAGAAAAGTTAGGATCATGGACTACTTACATCAGAATCGCTTGGAAAGCTTATTCAAGTTGCAGGTTTCTGGGCCTCACTTCAGAGATACTGAATCATAGTTACCTGGCATGGGAGTAAGGATTCACTCTGGGTGATTCATGTACACAGCATAGTTGGAAAGCCACTGCCCCAAAGGCAAGTGCCTCCCCTTAAAATAGTACAGAAGATGTTGACCAGTTTTGGTCCCTCTCTATTCCCCATGGAGAGGAGGCAGAGAAAATGGCTTAGCTACAAGGTAAATTATTCATATTATGAATGAAGACTCTTCTGACAATGAGAGACCAGGGAAATGGCTGCACGATGGGAACTGTGAATAGTTCCCAGTGTGCAGAATCTCCCACCTGGGAAGATTCTTAGCACTTAGAGCCATGCTAGAATATATGGTCCATGGGGGAAGCAGGGCACCTGCTTTTATCCAGCCAGTCTGTCTTCTTTTTGGCCTCCATGATGAATACCCTAGCCTCTCACCCCTGCTCCTTCTCCCACAAGCCCTTACAGACATGATGTTTGTAGTCTCTCCGGCCCTGGCCTCTGACCAAAGTCCAGGGATTGTTTAAAGAAAATTGAATACAATGTATGTGATTGGCTCTGTGAAAGTTTCCGTCTATATTATACTTGTTGAGAGAGTTGACAAATTTACTGTTTTTGAACATTTCATATTATGTTACTCTGACAAATTACAGCTTTTATTGAAAGTTAGAGTCCACTTAATACTGATTTAGTTTATGGTTGTCTTTTCTAGGATGATAAACTCTCTTGTGAGAGGACAGTGTGCTAGTGTATGGAATTGGCATGGCTGCTGCTATGTGTAGGATAACACGGGCCTGACTGTAGGGGTCTAATGACTTTCAGAGACTTTCTGCTTCATGAGCTTCTGATCTATACAAGCAAACTGAATAACCAGCCACTGAATTTGTTTGCTGCACAAGATAACTTTTGTGCGTTAAAAGCCTGGAGAGTTGACCTTCACTCTTGCTGGCAATTTGTGTGGTGTCAGTGTCCTACAGGGAATGGGGTGGTAAAGAGCATTCTCTGCTGGACTCCAGGTCAAACCAAAATGTAGAGGGCACCATCTGAATTGCAGTCTGGACGTACTCTTTATATTCTCCCTGGTGATTTATCCCAACTTCCTTCTTTCTTCCTTCACTACTCCTCATGCCAGACAGTCCTTCAGATTGGAAGGTATTCTGAAAACTGTGATATTTAACTTGATTTTTCCCAAGGATTCTGATTTTTCAAACCCTTAGAAAGAGGCATGTGGGGTGTAAAAAAATTCCTGCTGTTTTAGCTATTTTTAGTCAGAAGAGGTTTTCCCAGAACCCCCTGAACAATTGGTTTGGTGAATGAATAATCATGGTTTCTGACCATAGTGTGAAATGTGGTGTCAGGTGCTGAGACACTCCATTTTCATTTAGTTTATCTACTTACAAATTTATAATGTGCAACCTTATGTGCTTATACTTCTCTTCACAAGTCATGGTCAAGATATGAACAGTTCTTTTTGTCATTATTTAGTATCCCAAATCATAATAGTACAATAATGGTTTTACATTTGATTTGATGTCAGACAGTCCATTGAGCAGTATTCTGAGACTATGATGCTTGGGAAATAACTGATATGATGGAAGTAACTCTTAATTTGAGTGGCCACCTTAATTTCTTATGCCTCAATTTGATCATTTTTAAATGAGAGTAATTATAATATCTGACACTTCCGAAGCTCTTCAGTTTAGAAATCTGTTTAAGATGCAATATCTTACATGTCCTTCAGAGAATATAACATTGTCTCCATTTTGTAAATGAGAAATCCAAGAACCAGAGGAGTTAGATAATTTGCTATAATCCCTCAATATTAAGTGACAAAGTAATAGTCCTGGAACTAAAACAAGTCTTTGAAAAGCTTATTAATTTTTCTCTTATGTATAATACATCCTGTAGAGCTCAAGGAATTATTGGGTGAAGTAGGTAAGATGATAGCAAAAGTATTTTTAAAATATCAATAGTTGTACAAATGTGAAGTTAATATTAATAAGCAGGATTGTCTTTACTAATAAAGCTTTTCAATACTCTTACTTTTCTCTTTAGTTCCCTGAAGTTGTAAGAGTTCAAAGCTGATAGATGATAAAGCAATTGAAATACAGGTAAATCTTTGAATGGCAGTTTCAAAACCTTGGCTCTTTATTTCTTGTTCCTTTATTTACAGAACCAGCTTTCTCTTCCTTGCTAAGATAACTTTCTTTTTCAAAACCTTGTCATTCAGCAAATTTCTAGGATTTCCACAGTCCCTAGAGAATGAAGCTGCCCAGATTGGGGGTGGAATCGGGTGGAACAGATTCAGAGATTTGACACTTTGTGGATATAGACAACACAGTTAATATGGTGGCAAAGGACCTTGCTGGCCTCAGCTGTGAGGCCCAGCAGGAGGTTTGTATATAAAAGAGAGTTTATGTTTTGATGCAGATTTCTAACCTTTTCCTACGTAAATGAGGCAGGAAATGCTTTCCTATATTAGATTTTTAAAAGATCTTAATTTCTTTTCGGTTTTGTTATTAGACTTCTTTAATAAAAACAAGTTAGCATAATTAAATTTTAATAGGTAAAAACCCTAAATAAGGCATGAATAAAAATAATTCAGTTAAACTTTCATAAAAAAACAAAAGCAGGAACTCTTAAAGATTTCATAGATTGATTCTATGTCAGCACCCCCAGGTGATTCTTGTGTACAACTTTAGAATCACTGACCTAGAACAGTGGTTTTCCACCCTGGATGCACATTAGAATCACCCAGGGAACTTAAAAAAAAAAATCTATATACCCTGTCTCAAACTAATTTAAATTAGAATCTCTAGAGGTGAGGCCCATTGCACTTTTATTCAGAGCTCCCCAGGTGAGTCTAAACTAGAGCCTTAGCGGAAAACCATCGCTTTGTACATATATCTTTAACATCACACACATTTATTTGCACTTCCAAATATTACACAATCACCAGGGGTAAAATTCCAGGCAAAATGACTGCAAAACTCACCTTGTAGTTGGGCCATTTTCTCTGTCTCCTCTCCATGGGGAATAGAGGTACCAAAACTGGTCAGCATCTTCTGTACTATTTTAAGGGGAGGCACTTGCCTTTGGGGCAGTGGCTTTCCAACTATGCTGTGTACATGAATCACCCAGAGTGAATCCTCACCCCCCATACCAGGTAACTGTGATTCAGTATCTCTGAAGTGAGGCCCAGAAACCTGCAACTTGAATAAGCTTTCCAAGCGATTCTGATATAAGTAGTCCATGATCCTAACTTTTCTCTATAGTTTGATCTAAGGGCCTTCTGCCAAAATATTAATGGTGCCATGCATCTCCTCCATGTTGCCTGCAGTCCTTCATGTCATAATCACTTTGCCTGGAATTTTACCACTGGAGATTGTATAATCTTTAGAAGTGTAAATAAATGTGCATGACATTAAAGACAAGTGTTTAAAGTGATGGTTTTCCACCAGCGCTATAGTTTAGACTCACCTGGGGAACTCTGAATAAAATACAATGGGCCTCAGCCCTAGAGATAATAATTTCAATTAGTTTGGAACAGGTTATATAGATATCCCTTTTTCTAAGTTCTCCGGGTGATTCTAATGTGCATCCAGGGTTGAAAACCACTGCTCTAGGTCAGTGATTCTAAAGCTGTACACAAGAATCACCTGGGGATATTGACATAGACTCAATCTATGAAATCTTTAAGAGTTCCTGCTTTTGGTTTTTATGAAAGTTTAACTGATTTTTTTTATTCATGTCTTATTAAGGATTTTTATCTATTAAAATTTAATTATGTTAATTTGTTTTTATTAAAGAAGTCTAATAATAAAACCTAAGAGAAACTAAGATCTGTGAAAAATCTAAAATAAGTGGAACCACATGCTGCAGAGAGCGCCTTATTCTTTTTTGCTACTTAGGACGTTAGCTATCCTAAGCTTCTAAAATATGTTGTACTCTCCTCGTGCCACCAGTTTCCAGATGTTATTTTATTTCCTCCTTCCAGGCCTTTGAGGAAGATATTACTGTTCAATTTTATAAGCCAAAAACCTGAGATTCACAGAAGTTAAGTAGATCATCAAGATTGTAACCCTGATAAGCAGCAGAAACAGAATTTAAACCACAGGGTTTACTTTGATACCAGTAATCTTTTCTTATATTACATTGTCTTTAGATACAGAAAACTCTTGAACAATTTTTGCAGAACTAACAATTTATAATGCTCTTCATTTAAAACACTAATGCTATCCTTTCTTTGCAGAGATTTATTTTAAAACACACATGTAGAGGCTATTGTAAAATAAAAGCAGGAAACAAAAGTATTACTCAGCATTTTCAGGAAAGAACGATTAATAGGTAGCAAATTTGGAGAATATAACATCAACTTTTACTAGCCAAAATGTCTTCCTCACTGTTTCTCTCTCTGTGGCAATAAACTTTAAAAAGTTCATCCTAAGTAAGCTGCAAATATCACTCATTAGGGTTGATTCTCCTTTCCAGGCTGTATGTTATCATTGGGTTGGGGGAGGGGACCAAATGGAAGCCTCTACAAGATCCCAGAAAAGATGCAACACCTTTTACAGTCTAAAATCTGGATAATTTATTGATTTTGACTCACGGTTGGTTTGGTATGTTCAGTTTATTGAAAGTGTGTGCTACTAGGTGTGCAGGTAGGTTGCAAACACAGGCAGTCTGTATTACAGAGTTAGAAGGTTACTCTACCTGCACCACCATGAACTTTCCCTTAACATGACTTCTTCCATTCTAAACCAACCTATTGATTAAGTAGACCCTTATATTGCCAATTATCCTCTTATCTGAAAATATAGTATAGTCTTTTTAATCTCCTACGTTAGAAACATCAAACACCTTACAAACTTCTTAAGGAATACGTGCAAGCCGCTTATTTTATCAGTATGCTTGTTTGTTTTTCTGGGAAAACTCCATTATGAGTCTTCTTTACATAGCAATCAATATAGTTGGAAATTGTAATGCTGCTCTTGGAAATGTGAGGGGATATCTTTTACGCTAATAAGCATTTTTGCTTTTGTTTCATACTCAGAATAAATCAAGGCACATGTTTGTGACTTCTACTTAAAAATAAGACATTTCTGGAAATTGGCAAAGTAAGTTTAGTTAACTAAATAATGGAAGCTAGAAATGAGACTATTAAAAGCTTCCAATGGGTTCTTTATTTTAAATTGCTGCCCAAAGCTAATCAGTTTGTATTGCTCTAAAGAGACGAGGAGAAGACTTTGCATGTTAGTGGTTATTAATTCCATTCTTACTAAGTACTATCCAAAAGTGATTTCTTGACAATAAATAATCAGCTGTGCAATGCAGAGTTCACTAACCTGCATTTCTACCTCCATATTAAATATCTTTTATGTGTAGCTCATCAAAATATATGAATGGAAAGATAAGTTTAATAAAAACAAAGGAAGAAAATCAGAATGAGGTTGAAATATAGGGATGTTATCCTTTTGGGCTTATGTATCTTAAATGTCATGTTTTTCTCTGAACTAGCTTCATGGCTCAGGAAGAGGTTTTCAGAGTGCTGTGAAAACAGGGGGTAAGCTTAGGTGTAGTGTTAGAAAATCAGCAGGAGAGCAAACTGGGACCGGGACGGGGGCTGGAGAGCAGGAGGAGAGCAATGGTGGCTAAATTATAGCTAGAATGAGGCCACCGCTATCTGACAACCTAGGCCAGAGAAATGATTGTCACTTATTTCGCTCCTGAGATTAGACAAGTGTGCATGTGCACACACACTCAACAAAGATGGACACTGAAAAAATGATGTATAATGACAAGAAGCATATCTTTCTATAATCAAATATATCCTCACAAATGCCCACATACGCATCGTCTGTGTATTGTGTTCACATGATTGTTTAACAAACATTCATTGATATCTTATTCCTTTCTATAATGAGTCTATCACAGGGGACTCCTACTTGACCTTTGTTCTTCTTCTGTTGGTTTAACCAGACCTGACCTGTTTAAATGTGTGATCTCTGGGAAGGAAAAGCAGCTTAACTATTTATATGGCCTATTTGTCCAACAGTGCTGCTTCAGATGTTAAAACATTTCCCTACCCTCCAAAATAATCATCTCACTTTGCTAAAAGGTTTACATTTCATTATGTTTTATGTTGATTGCCTATCTATAAAATACCATTAAAAGGTGACTGTAAATCAAAGATAATGTTCTATTGGCATCCTTGAAATATGCAGCAAACTTTCCCTTCAGTTCTTCAAGCGCCCTGCAGGTTTATATGACAAATAGTAACACTCCAAATCTCTGTTGTGGCTCTAGGAACATAAATCTTTGCCCGCTTGTAATGTTTGTGTAGGGCTTTCTTGTACAAGTGTTTTGGTCTGTACAACAGTACCATGATTGAAGCTGGGAGGCCTTTGAGATTTATAGTTTCAATGGGTCATTGAACTCCATATCAAACGTATTTGTTGATATTCTGCAGACAACTTAGATATTCTCCGGTACATTGACCAATAATCTCCTGTTTTTCAGATGATTCAAATGTTACTGCAGCATTGCCCTCAAAATTTCTTCTCTAAAAATGCCTACATACAGTAACGCACAAAAAAGAAAAAAAAATCCTCCCATAAATAGAGTAGTCATTTTGACTGTAGGTTGTTAGTCTACAGAGGCTTAGCTAACTATAGGCTTCAAATAAATCTACTGAACCTTTTAAATAAGATCTAAATATTTTCATGTCTCAGACAATGGGTCCTTTTGAGAGAGGCTTTGTAAGTTTTATCAGATTCCCAAAAAATTGTGTGACTCCAGAAATGATTTAACACTGATTTTTATTTAACTCATAAGTGCCGAATACCACTGTCTTTTAATATGGCATGGCAGTATAATTTGTCCTGGAGTGAAAACTGTTGGCATTTTTAATTTTCACATATTTGGGATGATCCCTAAATATTCATATTGTACCTTAAAATCTAATTATAGATGAAGTTACCACAAATCTGACTAAGTTCTTCTTGAACGCTTTACTTCTCCTGTCCAATTTATTCCCTTTGCCTGGAATGCCCTTACATCCTCTCCCTTTCTCTGCCTGTTGAAGTCCTTTAAGACCCAGCTAAAATAACACCATCTCTAAAGACTTCCAGATTTCCTCATTCAGAATTCATCTTTTGCTTCTCCATAATGCTCTTTCTATGTGCATTCCTTTTATTAAGGGCCCTTTTAAAGTCTAATTTGTATTGAGGTATATGACTGTATATTTCTAACTGGATTGCAAACCGCTATAAATGAGAGATATGTTTTATTAATCACTGCACCCTCCATTAGGCACAGTGCCTAACCCTTAATAGGTATTTAAAGAAATGCTTCTTGTTTAACTGTTTGATGAGTATTGAGTTGATATCAGATGCCCTAAGTACGATTGTAGCATCTGACAGAAATATAAACACAAACTATATATTATCCATGGAATACTTACTTGGCAGTTTATTAGCATATGTAAATCATAATGGTCAAGGTAAATTAAAGAAATCATTGTATGATATTTTAAAATGTTTTCTCATTATTTATATGAGATGATACACTTTCAGCCAGTAATGCTGAATCTCATTCACTCATAATGAACTCTTTGTGGCACCCAGAAAGCTTAACTGCACTGAGTTCTTTTGAATTCGGTCATCCTCCCTTATCTGCAATTTCCCTTTCTGTGGTTTCAGCTACCCACAGTCAACTGCAATCTGAAAATGTTAAACATAAAATTCTAGAAAAAAACCATTTTGTACGTTTAAAATTGTGGGTTGTCCTGAGAAGTGATGAAATCTGAAGCAGCCCAGCTCCATCCCACCAAGGCTGAGAATAATCCCTTCATCTAGCATATACCTACCATGTACACTGCCTGCCCATTAGCCATTTAGTAACCATCTCAGTCATCAGATGGACTGTCATGGTATCACAGTGCTTATGTTCAAGTGATCTTTATTTTGTTTAATAATGGCCCCAAAATGCAAGAGTGGTGATACTGGTGTGTTATTATAATTGTCTTATTTTATGATTAATTGTTTTTAATCTCTTACTGTGTCTAATTTATGAATTAAACTTTATCATAGGTAGGCATGTATAGGAAAAATGTATATGGTTCAGTACTATCTACAGTTTTGGGCATCCACTGGGGGTCTTGGAATCGTCCCCAGCAGATAAGGTGAGAGTACTCTATTTTGTGATATATAAAAGTATTTTTAGTAAGTCTTAGCAAGTAATAGCTGTTAATAATGAATGTTGCATTAGCTTCTGTTTTTAGACATTTTAAAGTGGTCCTCAACTGGGATTTCTTTTACTTTTTCTTTTTTAGAGCCTATTTTCAGGAAGCCTGACTTCTCAATAATTAAGAATGTCATCTTTTATTACTTACCTCTTAATATACAGAATCACTTTCATTCTATAAAACCCTGAGTAGATTTATTTTTAAAATAGCTCATATTTATGTAACACTGTACAGATTTAGATGCACTTTTATATGCATCATCCAAGGTGATCCTCAGGACAATGCTGTGAGGTAGACTGGATTTCTTCTCATTTTAACAGATGAATAAACAGACTGAGACTCTACTTACCTAAGGCCACTTATGCCAGATGAGTGAGGCAATGGGTATAGAACCCAGGAATTATGACTCCGGTGGTAGTCAGTATTCATTCTGCTACTATTTTGTGCTCCCTCTAAGGTGCAAGATAGAACCTATTCATGCAATAGATATGCCTTGTGCATTTTCATGTGCCAAATGCTATATGTTCTAGGTATTCAGGGTATATCAGTAAACAAAGCCAACAAAAAAATGAAATCCTTGTTGAGATTAAATGTGTGTTTGGGAGAACAACAAATAAATAAAATGTATATTCTATTTGAAGATAATGAGAGCAATGGAGGAAAATGAATCAGGAAAGAAGGTTCGAGCATTTGTGGAGGGTTGCAATTGTATGTAGGATAATTAGACCTCATTAAAAACTGTTGCTTGAACAAAGACTTAAAGAAGATAAGGAGCAAGGCTTATGGATATCCAAGGGATACAAACAGAGGAAATACTGACTATAAAGGCCCTGAGAGAAAAGTTTTCTTGGCATGTTTGAAGGATAGCATGGAAGCCAGTTAGCCTGTACTGTGGTGAGAAAGGAGCAAACAGTGAGAGAGAAGGTCAAAAGGTGTAGTCTGGGAATACACTGTAAGCGTAAGAGTTAAAGAAAGAGGAAAGAAACATGAACTGCGGCTCGGCAGTAAAGACAGGTTTACTTTAGATAAAACCTGAGACAGACTTCTGGCTAATTTCGGTCCGGAGCACTTTCTCTTACAGACTAAGAGTATATATTGGTTTTAGGGTGAGGGGGTTTATCAGAAGTTTGGAATGTTTCTGTGTGAGGGAGAATTTTTATGGTGGGGTTGGAATGTCTCTGGGAGGAGGGGAGGTTATCTTGGGGCTAGCATGTCTCTGGTCTTGGAGGGGTCTGGAATGTTGCTGTCTGGAGATGTTATTTGTGGTTTATGGTCGTGCTGACCTTGGCCATTAGGCTGACACCCTTTGAATTTAGGCAGTTTTTTTTAAATTAAGGTGAACTGTAGAATGAGGAGCTTGTCCAAGATGATGATGCTCCTGCTCTGTCAGTAAGGACTTTCGTTTCTGCTCGGAATGTGATAGGAAGCCACTGGAGGATTTTGAATAGAAGAGTAATATGACCTAATTTACAGTTTAAGAGGTTTACTCTTGTTTTCATCTTACATGTTGAGAATAGATTACAGAGGTAGGGGTGGAGATGATGCAGAAGTGTAGAATAGGAGAAGAGACCAGTGAAAATTCTTGCAACAACCCAAGCATTCGAAATTGCATGAGTTAGGTAGGGCTGCCATAACAAAGCACCAAAACAAAGAGCAATTTATTGACCCATGAATCTGGAGGCTTAAAACCTGAAATCAAGACTTCAGCAGGGCCATACTCTCTCTGACAGCCCTAGAGAAGAATCCTTCCTTGTCTCTTTTAGCTTCTGTTGTTTGTTGGCAATCTTTTGAGTTCTTTGGCTTGTAGAGGCATCACTCCAGTCACCTGGCCACTTCCCCACTATGTGTCTTCATGTCATCTTCCCACTGTTCCTATCTGTCTTTTTATAAAGGACATCAGTCATATTGGATTAGGGTCCATCCTAATAACCATTTTTTGTAAACTCAATTATCTCTGTAAAGACCCTATCTCCAAATGAAGTGACATTGAAGATGCTGGGTATCAGGACTTCAACATATCTTGTTGAAGGACACGATTTGGAGGACACTGTTATGGAGGATTCATAATAGTGGCATTGACCAGAGTGGTATCAGTGAGAAGTGGATGGATTGCGGATGTATTTTGAAGGTGGAGTACTGCCTATTATAAATGCCAATAAGTACTGGTATGATTATTTTTGTTGTTAAAATTATTATCCTGATCCCAGTAGTAACAGTACTTGTCTGAATGATAACAAACCCATGTTTGCTTAGGTAATGTGTGAAGAAGACAGTAACAGTGAAATTGAAGAATCTCAGGCATCTAATCCATATCTTCAGTTCAAGGGGTTTCTAGGGTATATCACATGCTCCTGAGTAGCCTTGCCTTGCTGTTCCCCACTGCCTGCTTTGCCCCATAACCAGGGCTACTATCACTCATGAGCCCAAGTGAGTCCCTTCCTGATGACAGCTACAGCTTCAGCATTCTTGTCACCCTCTTATGTCATCAATGTCGACTTGATTATATCTTCTCTTCCTTTTGACTCTTGTGCTACAAAATCCTCCTCCCACTTTCAAACTGAACATCATTAAGCTTTATTTCCTGCAAGAACTCTGATAGGGTGTCAGGTATAAGGATTGGACATCAGCTCTAACACGTGGAGAGAGATATGACATCTTCCTCCATTTTAGGCATATATATCTAGGCTTGCCTGCTCTGAGGACTTGTCTGCACTTGTCTTGACTTCAAATGAGTACATAGTGCAAGACTTCACTGGCACTGTCCTATAATATATCAGAATACTAATTTTTTTCATGGATTTTTGAAATGTTTCAATGTATGTATTTCTAAATTATGAAATTGAGGTTAGAGTATAACAAGGCTTATTAATAATAGTTACTTTTAATTATAAAAATTGATGTTAAGTTTTGGCTTTGATTCAAGTAACTGTGCTATGCAGTTGTAAAAAGAGGACCAAGTCATGTTCCCTGCCTTAGAGCACTTAAAGTTTGGTGAGGAAGAGAGAGATGCTAATAGGTAATTTCAATATAACATTTTAAATTCTTTGAGAGATTATATGGTGTTCTAGGAGCCCATGTGTGGACATTTATGAGCAGGAACATAGTGGAGAAGGCATAATGTTAGTGTATGTGGGGATTGGGCAAATAGGGGCAAGAGGAGGGACTTCCTGGAAAGAAATGATTTTCTTTTTCCTGAAACACTTGGTGCTTTTCCTGAAACACTTGGCCAAAGTCAAACAGCATGGTCAAAGGTATCTTAGGGAGAGATGCAGACCTCAAAAGGCGTGGAGGCGTAAAATATTATGACTTTAACTAGAAACTATAAGTGTTTTGGTATTAATAGCACAGAAAGCACAAGGCATGAGAGTTCCAGCTGCTAAAACTGAGGATAGAGGTAAGAGTCAGAGCAGCAGTAAAGCATCCTGTGTACCTTGAAACAGCTCAAACTAGAGCCTTTGAAGGGGTTTAAGCAGTGGATGGAATAGGCAGATTTTCACTTTGGAAATTTCTCTCTGGTGAAATGATGACAGGTGATTTTCAATGAATCATCACTGGAAGCAGATATATTAGGGAGCAGGGAAGAGAGGCGTATAGGATAGCTTAGACTTCAGATTGAATATATTGAGCCATTGGCCAAGAGGGAAATAGAAGTCAGAGCATGCAGTATGAGGATAATAATTTGTTAAAATAATGATTTTAGCACATAATGATTTTAGACACGCTGAGTTTGAAGTGCCATTAGAATATATAGATGGTTGTGTCTAACAGATTTGGAAAGTGATGTCTGCACCATGTTGGATATGGTAAGTGTCCTGAGAGTGGAGAACCTCACTTAGGAAAAGAACATAATGTTAAAAGAGCATTGGGTCAAGGACTGAACTATGGGGCGCACCAGTGTTTGAAGGGATGATAGAGAGCCCACGAATGCCGATAAAAGAAGAATAAGAAGATATCATGGATGCCAAGAGATTTAGTAGAAGGGTAAAGTGGTCAATAGTGTTAAATGCAGTGGGATGACCTCCACTAAGGTATGGACTCTGGGCCGAAGAGTCTCCATTGGATTTGTCTATGTGGGGATGAATTATAGTGACCAGAGAGAAAGAAAACAGTTCTATGTAGGAATAGTGGCGCAAAAGCTAAGTTATGTGGGTTTCTGCCCGAGCAACATGAGTACAAGCAGTACCTATATGTCTTCGTTTGGGCTGCTGTACTAAATTGCCATATACTGGGGGGCGCTTAAACAACAAATATGTATTTCTCACAGTTCGAGAGGCTGGGAAGTCTAAGATCAAGGTACCAGCAGAACAGGTGCCTAGTGAGAGCCTGCTTCCTGGTTTGTGATGGCTGTCATCTCATTGTATCCTTATATGGTAGAGGGCAGAGAGAGAAAGCACTCTCTCTCGTATCTCTTCATGATGCCACACTAATCCATCCTAAGGGCTCTACCCTCATGGACTAATTATCTCCTGAAGTCCTCATCTTCAAACACCATCACAGTGAGGATTAGGGTTTCAACATACGAATTTGGGGGGAACAGACACATTCAGTTCATATCATTATATTATATAAACTATTATTTCAAGATAATTGTATCAGACTGGGACCCAGCAGGAAACAACAGCAGACTTTACTTGGGTAATTTGGGCTTGGCTAAAAAACAGGCTTACTTACAAAGTATGGACATTCCTTATGGTTTCCCTAGGGAAGTAATAGTAAACTATGCATGGGCTAGTTACAGCATGCCACTACCATTTATTATCCTAAAGAGATGAGAGAAAGGAGAGAGAGAGAAAGAGATATATATAGATAGAGAAAGAAAAGGAGAGGGAGAAGAAGGAGAGAGAGAGAGATGAGAGAGAGTAGAAGAGAGGAGGGGAGGCAGCAAGAAAGAGAAAGAGACAGAGAGAAAGTGTATCAAGACTGTATCAAGAGGGTTGCCTGACAGGCGCTCTGATCCTTAACAAGGAAATTGCCAGCCTATGGAGACACCTCTAGGAGGAGTGGGATAATAAAGACCTTGGTCCTCACTTTCCTTTCTCCCTTATATTTTCTTGTAGTGCTTCCCATTGGCCACACGCAACTGAAAGCAAAGTAACAAGTAAGTCCATCAAACTAGTCATACAGGCTAAGATCACAGGGCACAAGGCTAGGTAGGGAAGGTGCGGAGTAGCTCTGGATAGGGTAAATATATTCAGCACAAAATCATTTTGGGTAGAGAAGAGGATATTAGTTAAAGTGGCTACAAATTAAAAGGAAAGGATTGAGTTTTGACTTTTGTGAGTTTTTTTTTTTCTTTTTTCCCCCTTTATCAGGATGGGAGAGATGAGCTAAAAGCCGAGGTAAGTGATACCAACAAAAAGGAAGTTAAAGCTACTTTATGATATAAGTATAACTGATGCAGAAGTCTTGACAGATTCAGACAATCAGATAAGGAGCCACAGTAAAATGATTGGCTTTAAACAGAAGGAAGAAAATTTTGTTTTCTCCAAGGGAAAGGAAAGAGAAAGAGAAGCACGGTTGTGTTCATTCTATAGGTGTAGAGGCGAACAGACAGGAGAGGCAAGAAATTGAGAGAGCTGGTTGCTTTGCCCCAATACGGAAGGTATAAACATGATGTGCCTTCTGCGGATAGTAAGAGGTGGGGATCTGTGTGCATTCTGAAGAGAGTTTTGACTAATTGATACAATCACGGAAGGGTGCAAAAGAGGATGTTGGCCAAGAACAAGAAAATTTTATGGGAAGCCCTATTGATGCTAGAGTTTCTAAGCGATCACATGTGCCCTCTATGTGTGGCTGAGGAATTTTCTCATTCAGTGGTGTGTGCACACAGCCTGAATGTGTAACTCAAGGAGGCCAGTTGAAGGGATAATTTAGCATCAGAGTTTTATTAGATTAGTTCAGTGGCAGGACAGAACCAAAGGGAATGAGGCCATTGGTGAGCATTCCTCAAAATTCATTTTAAACAGCTGAGATCATTTTATTTTCCTCTTATTCTTTTGGGTGCTATTTTTAAGAAATATATTTGCAATACATCTAAACCTGTGGCAATGGTGACATTCTTAGAACTATTTCATAAAGTTCAGATAACAAAATTCCTACAAGTATTGTAATTCAAGTATTATAATTAGCATTTTCATTCTTAGTACAACAAATATCTTAGAAGATTAAAGCAAACATTGCAAAAGGCAGGTGAATTCAGGTGAGGTTCAAATTTTAGTAGAAAATTGTACTATGTGGCCGGGCGCAGTGGCTCAAGCCTGTAATCCCAGCACTTTGGGAGGCCGAGACGGGCAGATCACGAGGTCAGGAGATGGAGACCATCCTGGCTAACCCGGTGAAACCCCGTCTCTACTAAAAAATACAAAAAATTAGCCGGGCGAGGTGGCGGGCGCCTGTAGTCCCAGCTACTCGGGAGGCTGAGGCAGGAGAATGGGGTAAACCCGGGAGGCGGAGCTTGCAGTGAGCTGAGATCCGGCCACTGCACTCCAGCCTGGGCGACAGAGCGAGACTCCGTCTAAAAAAAAAAAAAAAAAAAAAAAGAAAATTGTACTATGGTTTTATACCTGCATCCAGGTGTAAACCATCAACACTGTTTGTTATATCCATGCAGCATATAGTTAACTAATTAATGTTGTAGTTCAAAAGGAAGAGAACCACACTGAACCTCAGTGACATTTTCCCTTCATTTCTTCCCCATCAATGTGATTAGTATTTTTTTAATTTTTAATTTTATTTATTTTAAAATTTATTATTATTATCGTTTTTGAGACAGAGTCTCCCTCTGTTGCCCAGGCTGGAGTGCAGTGGCGCGATCTCGGCTTACTGCAACTTCCGCCTCCCAGGTTCAAGAGATTCTCCAGCTTCAGCCTCCTGAGTAGCTGGGATTACAGGTACCCACCACCATGCCCAGCTAATTTTTGTACTTTTAGTGGAGACAGGGTTTCACCATATTGGCCAGGCTGGTCTTGAACTCCTGACTTCAAGTGATCTGCCCGCCTCAGCCTCCCAAAGTGCTGGGATTACAGGCGTAAGCCACTGCGCCTGTCCTGTGATTAGTATTTTTTAAAGTAGCCAATTATTATAATTTTCAGTATCCTACAAATGCTATTTTTTACAAATAAAATACATTCAATGGAAAATAGTCTTGTTAGAAAGGAGTTCTACATGCTATAGCTACCACCTTCCATCACTACTAAGTGTTTGGAATGTAGTTAAATACAACCCAAGTGTAAGTTATTCCTTTATAGTTTTACTCTACCAGCTTTTGATATATGTGTCTTTGCATGGGAGATAAACTTTGCTTACTAGTAAGACAGATTTTAATTCTACATAATATTGTCCCATTAGAAATGAAGATTTCTGTGAGTCTATCATGTTCTCAGATGCATTTAACAAATAAACACTCCCCTGTTGTTGTTCTTGATAGATGAGGAAAGAGGTTTCTTGCTTCTGTTAATATTAAACAAGATAAAATAATTTGGAGAGGTATCTCTTTTCATATAGTAAAGAGTAATAGAAGGAAAATAAAGAAGAGGAATGTGAGTCATGCAAATTGATTAGTATGTTATTGATTGTAGTAACTGATCCATGGTGGGCTGTAAAATTATTGATTTTGTTCTGTTAGGACCATTTCCCTCAAAACTATCAAAGGAGGCAGGATAATAATATCTACAGAAATCTCTACTTCTAAGGCAAAGCTTGCAATTAAATTAATATGCTGTAGCAGCTATTTTACTTTGGCTTTAGTAAAATAAGGATTAGAAGATAATACTTTATCCACATGTTTCTTGTCCTTACATATAATCCATTAAATCCTAAAACTGTATTTTCATTTTAAAATATAAAAGTAAGTGCCTAGAGTAACTATGTACTCTTGCAGTCTGGAAACAAAGACCTGGTTTGTATGCCAAGTAGTGTAGATTATTTTAATTTTATTTTTTACTTCAATTTTATAAAAAAAGTTTATATGGGCCAGGCGCAGTGGCTCACGCCTGTAATCCCAGCACTTTGGGAGGCCAAGGCGGGTGGATCACGAGCTCAGGAGATCGAGACCATCCTGCCTAATGTGGTGAAACCCCATCTCTACTAAAAATACAAAAAATTAGCCGGGCGTGGTGGCAGGTGCCTGTAGTCCCAGCTACTCGGGAGGCTGAGGCATGAGAATGGCGTGAACCCGGGAGGCGGAGCTTGTAGTGAGCCGAGATCCCGCCGCTGCACTCCAGCCCGGGAGACTGAGTGAGACTCCGTCTCAGAAACAAACAAACAAACAAACAAACAAACAAACAAACAAACAAACAAAGTTTATATGACAATAAGACTAAGTCAAACGGAAAATTCACAGAAAATTCATCAGGTTTGTTTTGTAAAGGAAATGACCGCTACTAAAATCAATCTACCCCCAAATTTAAGTGTTGTAACACGATAACATTATCATTCTTATTTATATAACAATTCAAAGCAAGTGTTTGGTGGACAGTCTTTCTTTGTGTGATTCAGGGACCCGGGGCCTCTCTTCTCCTGGCTTCTTCATCCCCTAGATGTACTGGTGCTTCAGTTCTAGCTGACAGCAAAAGAGTGGGTCTTGCAGAAAATTTGTAGTAGATTAGACTTAGACATGATCACATTATTTCTGCTCATATTCCCTTAGCTAGAGCTCAGCCACATGGCAATTCCTGTCTCTAAGGGAGGCAAGGAAATGTCATCTAGCATTGTGCGAAGGAAGAAGAGGAAATAGTTTGGGGATCTTAGTCATCTTTGCCATAGAGATTGACTCTATGGCTTATCCTTCTTACACCTAGAACTCAGAATAGACAATAGCAAGTCTCATTCAGGCACCCTATCTCATTCAAAGTTCAGGATCTCCAGGCAATGTGCAGTTCTGTTTCTCAGGTCTAGAAACTCGATAGTTTGTTTTGAGACATGTTAAGATTGAGATCCCTGTTGGCTATTTAAGTGGAAATGTTGAGTAAGTCACTAAATATATGTGGTGTTCATATGTCCTGCTTTGCCCAGGACAGTGCTGATTTATGTCTGTGGTCTTGGAATGATTATTAATAGCACCTTCATCTCTAAAATGTATTAATTAAGTTTAGATGATACATTATATGGATATAAGAATCTGAAGTTTACGGAACAGACTGTAACTATATTAAAACATGTTTTTAATCAAGCTATAGCTGTTTAAAGTGATGGAACCTCAGGTACTCTGGCACTTAGAATCAGGAAGAGGAAAAAGATCCAGATAAGGTGACTGAGGGTGGTCACTGACCAAGGATTAGCATATGAGCTAGGAGAGTATGGGGGTTACCATAGCCTTGGGAGAAAGAAAACATAGTGAACGCCCTCATGGAACTCATAGTTTTTTGAGGAAGAATTAAAATTTTTAAAAGTAAATTAAAAATTATCTTTCTAGATTAACTTTTCATCTCTTAGTCTTGAGAACACTGGACTTCAAGTACATATTATAGAACAGCTCAAGGTTCTTTAAATGCTCCATGCTGTTAGTCTTCTGCACCTTTCTACTGACTGTGTCTGTCTGCCCAGTTCCTTCTAGGCTTTACCCTTTTGATGAATTCCTACTATGTTAATAACTAATACTGACAAACAGATGCATTTCATGTGTCAGGTACACTTCAAAGTTCTTCAGATACAGCAATGTACGTATTCCCACCAACCATCATAGAAGGCCCAGTACTCTCCCCTTTTACAAATGAAGAACATGAGGCACAAAAAGGTTAAATAACTTCTGCAGAATCACATATCTAATGAATATATGAATGACGATTTGAATATCAATCAGTATGGTACCAGAGCTTATACTCTTACCAAAGCATTGCATGTGGTTTAGTAATTATAAACTAATAAAAATATTGGTTAGATATTATATTTTAGCTTTAAACAAAATGTACATTCTGTTACCAATGTTTTGAGCCATTGATAATCTTTCTTATAAAAACAATACCATAACATAGTCTCTGAGGTTTCCAACCTTGGTTTCTTTTTCTTTTTTTTGTTTTTTTGTTTTTTGAGACTGAGTCTTGCTCTGTTGCCTAGGCTGGAGTGCAGTGGCATAATCTTGGCTCACTGCAACCTCTGCCTCCCGAGTTCAAGCAATTCTCCTGCCTCAGCCTTGTGAGTAGCTGGGATTACGGGCGCCTGCCACCACGTCCAGCTAAATTTTTTTGTATTTTTAATAGAGATAGGGTTTCACCATGATGGCCAGGCTGGTCTTGAACTCCTGATCTCAGGTGATCTTCCCACCTCAACCTCCTAAAGTGCCAGTGTTATAAGCTTGAGTCACCGCACCCAGCCAGTTTTGGTTTCTTTAAAGTGGAGCAAGAAACTCTGCTGGTAGACATACATATAACTGACTATTGATAAGCATACAATTCAGCTGATGGAAGTAGAGGTTCACAGGTTTACTACTCTGGAGTATCTCGTGTGGTATGCGTATCAGTCAGTGCATTTTACAAGGAGAATGGAAAATCATGGTCAAGCTAGTCATGTTGATTAAGTGGAAGTCAGCTAAAGAGCGTTTAGTCTGTTTAGTATTTTGTGCATTCACCTACTTCTGGATTTACATAGTGTGTTAAAATTATCTGTTTATAAGTCTCCTGGTTTTTTTTTTAACCAGACTGTAAGCAGTATCCTTATTTTATTCATCTTGATATTCTCAGTACCTACAGCCCATCCTGTATGTGATTAGGGGCTCCTATAAATGATGAATTATAATACACTGAATTAATATAGTTACATGCTTATGAGAGGGTCTGCTTCCACTAAACTGAGAATATTTGGGGATGGGACAAACTCTTACTATTTAAGTAAACTTTTAATGAAAATATACCTCATATATAGAAATGTCTACAAATCATAAGTGTACTTACTATTTGATGCATTTTCACAAACTGAACACATCCATGTCCTCAGCATCTAGCTCAAGAAACAGAACAGGAAGCATGTCAGATGTCAGAAGCTTATTCCCTGTTCTGTTGCATTCACTACACACTCCTATGCCAGTTTTACCTACTCACATCTTTTTTTTTTTTTTTTTTTTTTTTGAGACAGAGTCTCACTCTGTCACCCATGCTGGAGTGCAGTGGCATGATCTCGGCGCACTGTCACCTCTACTTCCCAGGTTCAAGTGATTCTCCTGCCTCAGCTTCCCAAGTAGCTGGGACGACAGGCGTGTGCTACCACGTCCAGCTGATTTTTGTATTTTTAGTAGAGATGGGGTTTTACCATGTTGGCCAGACTGGTCTCAAACTCCTGACCTCAAGTGATCCACTCGCTTAGCCTCCCAAAGCACTGGGATTATAGGCACAAGCCACCGTGCCTGCTCCTACTCACTTTTAACACTTTAGATCCATTTTGCCTCTTTTTTGGATTTTTAGAATTATCTAAATAGAATCCTACAATATGTATCATTTGTATCGGGCACCTTTCTCTCAATGTTATTTTGTAGCCATTATTCACTGTTGTCTATAGTTGTGGTTCAACAATTTTCATTGTGGAGTTTTGTACCAACTGAATACACTTAAATGTATTTATTCATTCTACCCTTGATAAACATTTTTATTTCCGGTTCAGGGCTATTATGAACAGTGTTGCTGCCTACATCTTCATACATGCCTTTTTACCTACATATGTACAACTTTTTCTGGAAGGAGTACCTAAGAGTAAAATTGCTTAATCTATAGTGTGTATATCTTTACCTTTAGTAGATACTCATCAAGCAGTTTTCTAAATGGTACCATGAATTTGCATCTCCCCATAAAATTATGAGAATTCTGTTTTTCTATATTACTGCTTTTTTTTTTTTTTTATTTTAGTCATCCCGATGAGTGTGTAGGGGTAATACATTGTGGTTTTAAATTGTACTCTTTTGATGCCTACTTAAGATGAACACTGTCCCATATATTTAATGGCTATTTGCATGACTTCTTGTGGTAAAATGCTCATTTTCTATTGGAATTATCTTTGTTCTTAATAATTTGTAACAATTTTTTGTAGATGCTGGATGTGAGTTTTTTATCGGATCTATGCATTGCATTTATCTCCTTTCACTCTTCCTTGCCTTTTGATTATCCTCCTGGTGTCTCAAAAGAAAAAAAAAAATCTGAATTTTAATGTATGTGATTTATTCTTTTTTCTCCCTTATGGTTACTACTTTTGTATGATGTTTAAGAAATCTAGGCCAGGTGCAGTGGCTCAAGCCTGTAATCCCAGCACTTTGGGAGGCCGAGACGGGCAGATCACGAGGTCAGGAGATCAAGACCATCCTGGCTAACACGGTGAAACCCCGTCTCTACTAAAAAATACAAAAAACTAGCCGGGCGAGGTGGCGGGTGCCTGTAGTCCCAGCTACTCGGGAGGCTGAGGCAGGAGAATGGCATGAACTCAGGAGGCGGAGCTTGCAGTGAGCTGAGATCCGGCCACTGCACTCCAGCCTGGGCGACAAAGCCAGACTCTTTCTCAAAAAAAAAAAAAAAAAGAATAAAAAGAAAAAAAAAAGAAATCTTATCATATCCCAACGTTATGCAGATTTTCTCCTATGTTTTCTTTTAAAAGCTTTATGTTTTTTACCTATCACGTTACAATCTGCAGTCAACTTAGAGTTGATTTAGTTATACGGTGTGAGGTAAAGGTCAAGATAAATATATTTTGACATGGATGTTCAATTTATGTGGTACTTATATTTAAATGATCATTATTTCCCCTGTGTACTGCAGTTTTATCTTCATCATAATTCAGTGTCCACATATGTGCTGGTCAACTTCTGGACACTGTATTCTGTTCATTTACTTACTGTTTATGCTTGTGCTAATATCACACTATCTCAATTACTATAGTTCTTATATGGGGCAACGTAAATCTTCCAGTTTTTTCTTCTTAATTAATATTGCTTGGGCTACTGTAGGCCTTTTGCATTTTCGTATAAACTATAGAACTAGCTTGTTAATTTCTGCAAAAAGATCCTGCAGGATTTTGATTTGGATTATAATAAATATATGAACAAATTAGAGAAGGGCTTTTATCTTCACAATTATCAGTCTTCCAAACCATAGACATGATCTATCCCTGTATTTGTTATTTTTGTGTTCCCTGTGCATAGTATGTGACTGGAGTTCAGCTGACTCTCAAAATTGTGAACTCTTCTACTGTCCCTCCTTCTACTCTGATATCATCAATTGACTATGAACTCTCATACTTTCCCATTCTTACACGATGCTGTCCTCAACTAGAAATACTTAGTTGTCTCTTCAGAGAATATCTTTCCTTCAGGGTCACAACTCCCTGGAGTTTCAACTGGGCCAAAGGAATCTGTGGTTTAGAAAACAGCAGAAACCCCTCTCACTCTACCCAAAGATAATAGGAGACTACCTCTAATTACAGAAATATATGGAATTTGAGGTTCTTCCATCCAAAAGTAACACAACTAAAGATAAGTAGAATATGACAGTGGGAGATCTATTTTGACTGTATAAAGACATGTTCTTTCTTTCTTTTTAAATTTCAATCACTTTAGGAGTACAAGTGGCTTTGAGTTACGTCGATAAATTGTATAGTAGTGAAATTTGGGCTTTTAAGACATTTTCAAATAAAATAAATCACAGATGCATATGTGTTTTTTAAACATTAGATTTGGTAACAATTGTATAAAGAGCTTTATATAGGAAAATTTCAGTGAAATTATTGTATATTCTAATATGTCAGAATGTTATTTCTCATGCCTCAATAATGCGCAGAGCTGAAATCTCTTTAATCAGACTTTCCAATGATGATAGCTCAAGGTGTACTTCGTAGGGCCTCTGCCGGCTTTGCTGTGTGTTTGCGTGCGTGCAGGCTGGTGGGCAAATGCACTGGCAGATGTCAGTCACATAAACAGTCTCTTCCTTGTTTCAAATTCTAAGTTTCAATTCCTGGTTATTGCAACACTACAGAAACAGGCAGTGTGACTTCTAATACTTGTCTTTGACTTAAATAATTAAAGTTCAACACTATAGGAACAAAGTGATTAGCTAGTACTTGACTCTAGACACTACAGGTCAATTACAAGCCAGCAATGTTTAGAAGCACAAACCTTGGTAATTAGCAGCAAATTTCATCTTCTCTCAGCATAGTATGTGAGCATGCCACCAGAATAAGCAGAATTAAAACACAAATAAAAGCAGCACATGTATCTTAGATTTATAATTGTTACTAAGGACCATGCAAATTTCAGCAGAGTTGGGTGCAAGGAAATTTTGACACCTGGAAGATGGGGCAAGTATGTTATCTTTTAGCAAGAAGTTACCTTAGGAATAATTTAAAGAGTATAAAATAGATTCTACATATCTTTTTCTTTTGAAGCTTCAGGTACTGACCTCTTGTGTCGTATATTCAAAGATAGATGGAGCCGAAAACAAGCAAGTTCAGCCCCATCTTTTAATCACTATTTAAATAAAGAATAGTGATCACATACCTAGTTAGAATCCTGGCTAGGACTGGAACACCAATCGTCAAATAACCTATCATTGACCTTTACATTAGATACTCTAAGCATCAAATCTCCTGCAAAGGAAGTCATCAAATTGGAAGTGGTACTAATTACCAGTGCTGTTTCTAATAGCCTTTTACTAAATAAAACATAAATTAGTATACATGGCACATTACTTTCTGATCTGTGAAAAGCAAGGAAATACTATCTCCTCTGGATTATCTAAATGTATTGAACAATCAAATTCTTGAATTGGAATGGGGTGCAAATGATCCAAATAGGCAGGGCAAAGCCACTTGCATGTCTGATTTTGCTTCGATGGAAAGTTAGAAAATCTAGATGGCAAATAAAAAGCTACTGTACCAGAATTAGGTTATTTTGCAACCAACAAATACATAGAGACCCCATTCTCAATTTTGGACCTGGGTGAATGCGTGCTTATTAAATTCAAAATAAGCAGTTGACATCTATTTTACATGGAATAGCTACACCATTCTGATAAAATAGAGAATGGTTTACCTTAAGTAGATTTTTCTGTACATCTGATGCTTAGAAGGTCAAAGTGGCTTGGCCAAATTTATGCAGGTACCCAAACACTTGCCTCTTGGACCTCAGAGAACTCTTTATTTTTTAAAAAATTTCACCCCACACTTTTAATCCAGAAATAACATACTCCATGAGGGATGTGAAGAGTGGGTTTAGAAACCAGAAAAAGTGAGTTCTAGGTCAAATGGTGAATAAATGGCTATACATCCAAGTGGCTAATCACTTTGACTCTCTAAATTTCTGCTATCAAATACCACAATATGATAAACACGAAACCCCCAAAATATGTTATTTTATATAAATTTGATTTAGCTGTGAAAAATTGAAATTGTAATATATCATCTATTCTACATATACATTTCTAAGCCCTTCTAGAAGATAATACTCCAATAGAGAAAGATTATTTACCTACTCAGCCTGTTTTTTGTAACAGTGAAGAATTTATGCATGTGTGTGATATTAAGTAAAAATTACATTATTCTTTTAGAGAGCACATGTAAAAATTGACAACTATTTAAATACACATGCTAGAGTTATCTTTATAAACACAAGCTCTAGAAAATTTCTTTTATGGTAAAAAAAAAAAAAATCTCTAAAGATATTGTATCTACCCTAGGTTAGTAATTGTTCCCCCTGAGTCACAGCCATTATCTTCCAAGGCAAGAGCTAAAGCCGCCTATGAGTTGTGTTCCTGGGGACAAAGAAATATTATCAAATGAGATCCAGTAGGGTACTGTATTTGAAAGTGCATTACAAACTACAAAACAAAATTGTACATAGCATTAGCAGTATCGGTATAAAATAGTGGAAGGAACACTGGAGTTGGCAATAAGAAATGGGTTTCAGTCAGAGCTTGGCTGTTTACTAGCTGGTGAGCTTAGGCAAGTCGTATAACTTCTCTGAGCCTCAACTGTCAAATGGAAATAATAATAATGTCCCTGACTGATATACAGAGTTGCAAGGGGAAAATGAGGTAACATGGAAGAGCTTTATAAAGCGTATTGCATTTGCCAATGTCAAATGATGTTATTTTTCACATACATACTGAAGAGTCCCAGTATATGTTAGTATGTATGTATTTACTTCTGTATGTTAAACTTCCAGTCTATGGAGTCATAACTTTCAGTGATTCATGAGTAGGTGATTCAACCTCCTTCATCATTTAATTTCCTTTACTCCAGGCCAGTTACAAAAATTTAGTTCAAGTATTCTTAAATCAGAGTAGCCTAGTCCTTAAGTCCAGTGAACCTTGGTTGGAAACACTGCTTTGTCACTCTTCACTGTGTAGACTTGGGAAAGATTTTTAAATCTCCCTAAGCCTCAGTTTTTTTTCATCTTTTTAATGGATTATGATGAAAATTAACTGAGACAATAATCCATTTGTAGTACTCAGTACAGCTCTCCTAATCCTGGGAATTTTATTTTAATGTTCCCATGATGAAAACATGTGAAAACAATCTGTATTGTAACTGGAATAATTATGTTTCAAAGACAATGTGGTCTAATGGTTCATTTAATGGCCTCAGGCAAGTACTGGGAGCTGTATTCTTACATTCCCAACAAAACATGAGGGTGAGGGTTTTTCTTTATCATTTTGTTCAAATGAGCTTGGGTGTGCTGAAAATTCAATGCTAAGAACTTAGAAATAAAATGATGATATTCTTCTGAATTTTTTTCTGAATTTTCAAATGCTAATGATTAGTTGGCAATTCCAATGCTATTGGGCATGGACTGAAATTGATTCCAGTAGTGGGCTCTTTCACCATTTATTCTAAGACATGTGAGTGGAAACAGATAAGGAAACTGATATTTGAGACTTGGAAAGATGAAGACAAGTATTATTTAACAACAAAACATTTGGTATGTTTGTTACCTGTGGTTGCTTTCCAGTGCTGTAGCTCTATTGGAAAAGGGTGGAAAACAATATTAGCAATGTTCAGTTGTGGCTAGTTATGTTTAACATGGCACTAAATGAAAGAGATGATGCCAGATTAGTGTTGGCTGGTTTGTATGTCGATATGGAAATGAAATTAGACTAGGGAGAAGGGAATTAAAAGTAAAATTAAAAATCATTGCATAAAAAAGTATCTGTTAAGAATCAGTTTGGGGGCAAACATGGGATTAGGAATCTGACCTTCCCGCCAAGACTGAAACCTTCAATACACTTGCCAATCTATTTGCCATAGAAAAAGAGAAAGAGAGAGAGAGAGAGAGAGAGAGAGAGAGAGAGAAACATGGTGTCAAGAAAGCAAAAGATTAAATCAGACCAGAGAATTATATCTAGGAAAGTACTTCTTGTGAAGTTCTCAGAACATGGAGTTGACTGTAAATAGATCAGAAGCTTACTAAAGTTTTTGCGAAAATTACATTGCCAAAGAAACCACAAGTTTAATCTTTAAAAATCTTTTTTCTGTGAGCCCAAAAGCAAACTTTGGGTCCTCAAATTTGCACAGGCAGGAAGTAGCTGAGGAAGCCCCACAGTCATAAAATAGGACAAATTCTCCAATACCCGTATCAGATCTCACTATAGAGAAATACGGACAAAGAAGAACCTCCAAGAACATAGAATCAGGAGACACAGAGAACAGTGGATGAAAGAGCTTATCCCTGATAGCTGACTAAGAGAATAATAAAGGAATTTATCCCACTGCCAGGGCAGAGGGACCTCAGAATACCTGCCTGGTACACTTCATCACTGCTATAGACCAGTCCGCAGCCATCACGCGTCGCCATTTTTATGGGAGTGTTTAGTCAGTTATCCTATTCTTCACTTTTGCATATTGTGCATGTGTGTATATAGATATACACTGTGTGTGTATGTGTGTGTGTGTGCGCGCG
>NC_045439.1:43927149-43929646 GCF_002776525.5 Piliocolobus tephrosceles | reverse complement strand
TGTCTTTCTAGTTTATAGGCCACCATTCCAGTTATCCCCATCTTGGAAAATGGCACTACCATTTGTCCTTTGGCTTAGACTAAAAAGAGTGTCTTGTTTTGTTTTGTTTTTTTAAGATTTTTTTTCCCCCCTCTGGGATTATTCATCCAGCACATCCACAAACCTGTCAGTTTTACTGACCAAATAAATCTGAAGCTGCTTCTCACTCCCTCCATTTCTATCTCCCTAATCTAAATTTTCATGATATCTCACCTGAACTACTCAAAAAGTCCCTTTTTGTTTGTTTGAGACAGAGTCTTGCTTTGTTGCCCAGGCTGGAGTACAGTGGCACGATCTCGGCTCACTGCAAGCTCCGCCTCTGGGTTCATGCCATTCTCCTGCCTCAGCCTCCCAAGTAGCTGGGACTACAGGTGCCCGCCACCACACCTGGCTAATTTTTTTTTTTTTTTTTTTTTTTTTTAGTAGAGACGGGGTCAAAAAGTCTCTTAACTAGTATCTCTTCTATCCTTCCAACCTTTCAATGTGTAAGCAAGTGGAAGTGAGATTATGTGAATCCTCTGCTTCAAATTTCCCATGACTTTCCCTCCCCTCACAGGTAAAATCTGAAGTCCCTGGCCACCTCTTCCACGTCCTCTCCAGCATTCTCCTCCTGTTCACTGAGGGCTTCCCACTGTATCTTCCTTAATGTGCTTGAAACATACAAAGCATTTTCCCACCTTAAGATTTCCCCTCTCTGAACCCTCTCCGTCGCCCACTTTTGCATTCATGAATATCTCTGAGCAAATATCACCTCCTCATAGATACTCAACCACTCTGCCATTCCCTATGCCCTTATACTTTATTTTTCTTTGTAGTCCCCATCACCATCTGACATCATATAAAATACCTCAGGAGTTTTGCTTTGTTTACAGATATATTCTTAACTCCAAAACAGAGCGTGGAACATGGTAGATGTTTAAAACATATCCATAATGTAAATATCTTGCATGTGCTGCATCCTACCACTTAATAAGAGGCTCGTTAAAGTGAACTAAATATGGCCTGAGAAAGACTCTGTACTTCTGTATTGGAGTCCTTGTGGATGAACTGCAACGTAGCTTAATAGGTAGACAAGATTGAAAACCTAATTTAGGAATATGTGCCTGTATCAATAGCTAAGTCTTGGGCAATCCCAGCACCGTACTTCAACCATTCACACACTGCTGAGTCTTCAGATTGTTCAAGTAAGGGAAACATTGCGCTGTAACCAATCCAGCCATTCTGTACCTCACTTCCGATTTCTGTACATCTTTTCCCTTTTTTGTCTACAAACCTTTCACCACGTGGCTGCGCTGGAGTGTTTGTGAATCCGCTGTGATTCTGGGGGCTGCCCAATTCACGAATCATTCATTGCTCAATTAAACTCCTTTAAATTTAATTCGGGGGAAGTTTTTCTTTTATCAGGCATAAAGTAAGTGCTATTGGGGTATAGCATAGGATGGAACAACTGTGACTGAGAGGCTGGTGAAAGCTTCCAAGCTGGCTTCATGGGTGCGCAACCTGTGCAGATATGCAGGGCCATGCAATTGAAAGGATCCTGCTTTTGGTGTAATGTTCTGTTTTTGCCATCTTGAAATTCTTCATAATTTTTAACAAGGAGATCTATGTAATTCCCATTCCATACAATTCACAATATTTTAAGTATACAATTTAGCATTTTTTAGTGTATTCACAAAGTTGTACAGCCATCCCCATTATCTAATTCTAGTACATTTACATTATCCCCAGAAGAAACCCACAAACATTTGTGGTCATTTCACTTCCTCACTTTCCCTTATGCCTAGCAACCATTCATATCCTCTCTGATTCTCAATTTGCCAAGTCAGTACATTTCATATAAGTGAAATCATTTAAGATGTGGCCCCTTGAGTCAGGTTCCTCTCACTTAGCATGATGTTTTCCAGGTTTCTCTACGTAGCTATACTTTACTTCTTTATTTTATTTAAAAAAATAAAATAAATTTTATTTATTTCTTGTCTATAATTTATTTCTTTTTTTATAGCTTGTTATTTATTATGTGTAATAAGAATAATAATAGAACAAATTAGTATAGGACATCAGGTATATTTACCTTGATGTTGGCACCTTTTTTTTTTTTTTTACTGTAACTTTTTATTTTATAAACTTTTTTTTTATTATACTTTAAGTTCTAGGGTACATGTGTATAACGTGCAGGTTTGTTACATATGTATACTTGTGCCATGTTGGTGTGCTGCACCCATCAACTCATCAGCACCCATCAATTCGTCATTTATGTCATGTATAACTCCCCAATGCAATCCCTCCCCCCTCCCCCCCCCATGATAGGCCCCAGTGTGTGATGTTCCCCTTCCCGAGTCCAAGTGATCTCATTGTTCATTTCCCACCTATGAGTGAGAACATGCGGTGTTTGGTTTTCTGTTCTTGTGATAGTTTGCTAAGAATGATGGTTTCCAGCTGCATCCATGTCCCTACAAAG
>NC_045439.1:43823311-43927049 GCF_002776525.5 Piliocolobus tephrosceles | reverse complement strand
TACGTGTGCATGTGTCTTTGTAGTAGAATAATTTATAATCCTTTGGGTATATACCCAGTAGTGGGATGGCTGGGTCATATGGTACATCTAGTTCTAGATCCTTGAGGAATTGCCATACTGTTTTCCATAATGGTTGAACTAGTTTACAATCCCACCAACAGTGTAAAAGTGTTCCTATTTCTCCACATCCTCTCCAACACCTGTTGTTTCCTGATTTTTTAATGATTGCCGTTCTAATTGGTGTGAGATGGTATCTCATTGTGGTTTTGATTTGCATTTCTCTGATGGCGAGTGATGATGAGCATTTTTTCATGTGTCTGTTGGCTGTATGAATGTCTTCTTTTGAGAAATGTCTGCTCATATCCTTTCCCCACTTTTTGATGGGGTTGTTTGTTTTTTTCTTGCATATTTGTTTGAGTTCTTTGTAGATTCTAGATATTAGCCCTTTGTCAGATGAGTAGATTGCAAAAATTTCCTCCCATTCTGTAGGTTGCCTGTTCACTCTGATGGTAATTTCTTTTGCTGTGCAGAAGCTCTTTAGTTTAATTAGATCCCACTTGTCAATTTTGGCTTTTGCTGCCGTTGCTTTTGGTGTTTTAGACATGAAGTCCTTGCCCATGCCTATGTCCTGAATGGTATTACCTAGATTTTCTTCTAGGGTTTTTATGGTATTAGGTCTAACATTTAAGTCTCTAATCCATCTTGAATTAATCTTCGTATAAGGAGTAAGGAAAGGATCCAGTTTCAGCTTTCTACTTATGGCTAGCCAATTTTCCCAGCACCATTTATTAAATAGGGAATCCTTTCCCCATTTCTTGTTTCTCTCAGGTTTGTCAAAGATCAGATGGCTATAGATGTGTGGTATTATTTCTGAGGACTCTGTTCTGTTCCATTGGTCTATATCTCTGTTTTGGTACCAGTACCATGCTGTTTTGGTTACTGTAGCCTTGTAGTATAGTTTGAAGTCAGGTAGTGTGATGCCTCCAGCTTTGTCCTTTTGACTTAGGATTGTCTTGGCAATGCGGGCTCTTTTTTGGTTCCATATGAACTTTAAAGCAGTTTTTTCCAATTCGGTGAAGAAACTCATTGGTAGCTTGATGGGGATGGCATTGAATCTATAAATAACCTTGGGCAGTATGGCCATTTTCACGATATTGATTCTTCCTATCCATGAGCATGGTATGTTCTTCCATTTGTTTGTGTCCTCTTTGATTTCACTGAGCAGTGGTTTGTAGTTCTCCTTGAAGAGGTCCTTTACATCCCTTGTAAGTTGGATTCCTAGGTATTTTATTTTCTTTGAAGCAATTGTGAATGGAAGTTCATTCCTGATTGGCTCTCTGCTTGTCTGTTACTGGTGTATAAGAATGCTTGTGATTTTTGCACATTCATTTTGTATCCTGAGACTTTGCTGAAGTTGCTTATCAGCTTAAGGAGATTTTGGGCTGAGACAATGGGGTTTTCTAAATATACAATCATGTCATCTGCAAACAGGGACCATTTGACTTCTTCGTTTCCTAACCGAATACCCTTTATTTCTTTCTCTTGCCTGATTGGCCTAGCCAGAACTTCCAACACTATGTTGAATAGGAGTGGTGAGAGAGGGCATCCCTGTCTTGTGCCAGTTTTCAAAGGGAATTTTTCCAGTTTTTGCCCATTCAGTATGATATTAGCTGTGGGTTTGTCATAAATAGCTCTTATTATTTTGAGGTATGTTCCATCAATACCGAATTTATTGAGCGTTTTTAGCATGAAGGGCTGTTGAATTTTGTCAAAAGCCTTTTCTGCATCTATTGAGATAATCATGTGGTTCTTGTCTTTGGTTCTGTTGATATGCTGGATTACATTTATTGATTTGCGAATGTTGAACCAGCCTTGCATCCCAGGGATGAAGCCCACTTGATCATGGTGGATAAGCTTTTTGATGTGCTGCTGAATCCGGTTTGCCGGTATTTTATTGAGGATATTTGCATTGATGTTCATCAGGGATATTGGTCTAAAATTCTCTTTTTTTGTTGTGTCTCTGCCAGGCTTTGGTATCAGGATGATGTTGGCCTCATAAAAATGAGTTAGGGAGGATTCCCTCTTTTTCTATTGATTGGAATAGTTTCAGAAGGAATGGTACCAGCTCCTCCTCGTACCTCTGGTAGAATTCAGCTGTGAATCCATCTGGTCCTGGACTTTTTTTGGTGGGTAGGCTATTAATTGTTGTCTCAATTTCGGAGCCTGCTATTGGTCTATTCAGGGATTCAACTTCTTCCTGGTTTAGTCTTGGGAGAGTGTAAGTGTCCAGGAAATTATCCATTTCTTCTAGATTTTCTAGTTGATTTGCGTAGAGGTGTTTATAGTATTCTCTGATGGTAGTTTGTATTTCTGTGGGGTCGGTGGTGATATCCCCTTTATCATTTTTTATTGCGTCTATTTGATTCCTCTCTCTTTTCTTCTTTATTAGTCTTGCTAGCGGTCTGTCAATTTTGTTGATCTTTTCAAAAAACCAACTCCTGGATTCATTGATTTTTTTGGAGGGTTTTTTGTGTCTCTGTCTCCTTCAGTTCTGCTCTGATCTTAGTTATTTCTTGCCTTCTGCTAGCTTTTGAGTGTGTTTGCTTTTGCCTCTCTAGTTCTTTTAATTGTGATGTTAGAGTGTCAATTTTAGATCTTTCCTGCTTTCTCTTGTGGGCACTTAGTGCTATAAATTTCCCTCTACACACTGCTTTAAATGTGTCCCAGAGATTCTGGTATGTTGTATCTTTGTTCTCATTGGTTTCAAAGAACATCTTTATTTCTGCTTTCATTTCGTTATGTACCCAGTAGTCCTTCAGGAGCAGATTGTTCAGTTTCCATGTAGTTGAGCAGTTTTGATTGAGTTTCTTAGTCCTGAGTTCTAGTTTGATTGCACTGTGGTCTGAGAGACAGTTTGTTATAATTTCTGTTCTTTTACATTTGCTGAGGAGTGCTTTACTTCCAATTATGTGGTCATTTTGGAATAAGTGCAATGTGGTGCTGAGAAGAATGTATATTCTGTTGATTTGGGGTGGAGAGTTCTATAGATGTCTATTAGGTCCGCTTGGTGCAGAGATGAGTTCAATTCCTGGATATCCTTGTTAACTTTCTATCTCGTTGATCTGTCTAATGTTGACAGTGGAGTGTTGAAGTCTCCCATTATTATTGTATGGGAGTCTAAGTCTCTTTGTAAGTCTCTAAGGACTTGCTTTATGAATCTGGGTGCTCCTGTGTTAGGTGCATATATATTTAGGATAGTTAGCTCTTCCTGTTGAATTGATCCCTTTACCATTATGTAATGGCCTTCTTTGTCTCTTTTGATCTTTGATGGTTTAAAGTCTGTTTTATCAGAGAGTAGGATTGCAACCCCTGCTTTTTTTTGTTCTCCATTTGCTTGGTAGATCTTCCTCCATCCCTTTATTTTGAGCCTATGTATGTCTCTGCATGTGAGATGGGTCTCCTGAATACATCAGACTGATGGGTCTTGACTCTTTATCCAGTTTGCTAGTCTGTGTCTTTTAATTGGAGCATTTAGTCCATTAACATTTAAGGTTAATATTGTTATGTGTGAACTTGATCCTGCCATTATGATATTAACTGGTTATTTTGCTCATTAGTTGATGCAGTTTCTTCCTAGCCTCAATGGTCTTTACATTTTGGCATGTTTTTGCAATGGCTGGTACCGGTTGTTCCTTTCCATGTTTAGGGCTTCCTTCAGGGTCTCTTGTCAGGCAGGCCTGGTGGTGACAAAATCTCTAAGCATTTGCTTATCTGTAAAGGATTTTATTTCTCCTTCACTTATGAAACTTAGTTAGGCTGGATATGAAATTCTGGGTTGAAAATTCTTTTCTTTAAGAATGTTGAATATTGGCCTCCACTCTCTTCTGGCTTGTAGAGTTTCTGGCGAGAGGGAGTTGGAGACTGGAGCTGTTCCTATTCGGCCATCTTGCTCCGCCCGATCTATACTTTATTTCTTTTAGTGACTGAATAGTATTTCATTGTGTGGATACACCACATTTTTGTCAACTCATCCATTAATGAATATGTGGGATGTTTCTAATATTTGGCTATCATAAATGATGCTGCTGTGAACATTCATATACAAGTTTTTGTTTGACTATATGTTTTCAATTCTCTTGGATATATAGGAGTAGAATTGCTGGGTCATATGGCTACTCTATGATTGACTTTTTGAGGCACTGCCAAGCTCTTTTCCACAGAGGCTATACCATTTTACATTCCTTCCAGCAACGTGTGAGGGTGCTAGTTTCTCCACATCCTTCCAACACTTGTTATTTTCTGTGTTTTTTATTACAGCCATCCTACAGGGTGTGAAATGATAACTTATTGTAGTTTTAATTTTCATTTCTCTAATGACTAATGATGAGTATCTTTTCATATGCCTATTGGCCATTTGTATATCTTCTTTGAATAAATGTCTATTCAAATTTTTTGATGATTTTAAAATTAATTTTCTTTTGTCTTTTTATTTCTGAGTTATAATAGCTCTTTATATATTCTGGATACTAAACCTATATCAGAATTATTATTATTATTATATTTTAAATTCAGGGGGTAGATGTGCAGGTTTGTTGCATGGATATGTTGTGTGATGCTGAGGTTGGTGCTTCTATTGAACCCATCACCCAAATAGTGAACAGAGTACCTAATATTGGGTAGTGAAAAACTACCCAATAATTAATTTTTTAACCCTTCCCCCTTTCCTCCCTCTTTAGAGTCCCCAGTGTCTATTGTTCCCTTCTTTACATCTGTGTGTACCCAATGTTTACCTCCTACTTGTAAGTGAGGCCATGTAGCATTTGATTTTCTGTTTCTGTGTTAATGTAGGATAATGACTTCCGGCTGCATCCATGTTGCTGTACAGGACATGATTGCATTCAGTTTTGTGTTTGGGTAGTATTCCATGGTGTATACCACCTTTACTTTATGCAATCAGATATATTATTTGCAAATATTTTCTCTAATTCTGTGAGTTGTCTTTTCACTTTGATAATGTCCTTTGATGTACAAGCATTTTTAATTTTGATGAAGTCCAATTAATTTATTTGTTCTTTCCTGCCTTGAGATTTATGTACCTATCTAAAGAATCATTGTCTAATTCAGGGTCACTAAAATTTACACCTTTGCTTTCTTCTAAGAACTTTAATGTTTTAGCTCTTACAGTTAGGTATTTTATCCTTTATAAGTTTAATTTTGTATATGGTGTTAGACAGATATCCACATTCATTTCTTGTTTGTGTATATGCAGTTGTTTCAGTACCATTTTTTCAAAAGATTATTCTTCTTTCATCATTGAATTGCTTTGACACCCTTGTCAAAAACCAGTTGACCATAGATGCATAGGTTTATTCCAGGACTATCAGTTGTATTCCACTGATATCTATGTCTATTCTTATGCCAGTACCAAATCCTTTAATTACTGTAGCTTTGTTATACATTTTTAAAGTGTTAGGTGTAAGTCCTCCAACTTTATTCTCTTTTTCCAATATTGTTTCAACTATTCTGGGTCCCTTGCATTTTCATTTAAAATTTAGGGTTGGTTTAGCAATTTCTGAAAAATGGGCAGTTGAAATTTTGATGAAAATTGTATCAAAACTATAGAGCAACTTGGGTAGTATTGCCATGTTAGCAATATCATCTTCCAATATGTAAACATGAGATGTCTTTCCATTTATTTAGGTTTTCTTTAATATATGTCAATGTTTTGTAGTTTTTCTAGGTGCAACTCCTGTACCTCTTCTTTTGCTAAATTTATTTATTTATTCTCCTTGAAGCTATTGTCAATAACATTATTTTCTTAATTTCATTTTCAGATGGTTCATGGCTAGTGCATAGAAATATAACAGATTTTTTTTATTGAATACATATACTGCATCCTTGCTGAACTCCTTTATCAGTTCCAGCGGGCTTTTCTTGTATTTCTTAAGATTTTTCTATATGTATGATCATGTCATCTCTAAATAGAGGAGTTTTAATTCTTCCTTTCTCTTCTGGATAACTTTTATTTTATTTTCTCAACAATTTCCTTGGCTAGAATCCCCAATACAATGTTAAGTAGAAGTGATGGGATCATCCCTGCTCCTCTCTTTGCTAATATTACGGGGAAAGCTTCTAGTACTTTACTATAAAGTATGATGTTAGAGATCCTAGATTTTTATCTTGCATTGGGCTCTGAAAATTATGTAGCTAGTCCTACCTTATAAAGAAGGACACAGTTGAGCTAAGTATCAAAGGACACATAGGAGTTCTCCAGTGGGTGAGGAGGAGGAAGAAGAACAGTATATGCAGTATCATAAATACATGCTCAAACTCAAAGTGACTCAATGTGGCAGGTGTGTGGAGGCCAAGTGAGGAGTGAATAAAGCAGAGGTTAGAGAAGCAGGTAGGGCTTGACTACTGCTGGATTGCTGACTTCTTACTAAGGAGTTTGGATTCTGTAATTTTTAGACTAGTACTCTATTATATTTTACAGTCAACAGCAAAGAGTAGAATGAAGAAAAATGAGACTAAAAATTGAGGCAAGGAGAGCAATTCATGGGCTACTGCAGTGTTTGATACAGTGAATCAAAATCTTGTCAGAGGCTGAGGTGGTTGGATCACGAGGTCAGGATATCGAGACCTTCCTGGCTAACATGGTGAAACCCCGTCTGTACTAAAAATACAAAAACTTAGCTGGGCATGGTGGTGGGCGCCTGTAGTCCCAGCTACTCGGGAGGCTGAGGCAGGAGAATGGCGTGAACCCAGGAGGCAGAGCTTGCAGTGAGCCAAGATTGCACCACTGCACTCCAGCCTGGGCGACAGAGTGAGATTCCGTCTAAAAAAAAAAAAAAGCTTGTCAGATTAACCTTGGAATAGCCGTATTCTTGCTTTTAAAGACTTTGCTTTCCTTCTATTTTTTTTTAAATGAAAATTTGTACAAATAAAAACATATGCATTGAGCACCATATTTCAAAGTTAAGCTAGTGTTGGTAAAGTTTACAATCTATGTTTTGTTCATTGCGAAAAATATATTTTCATGTTTATGATAGCCTGAATTCAGAATTGAGATAAATGATCTTTTACATGGTAAAGAAAATGATGCTTAGAACATTTCATTAGTTATTTCAGTAACTGTATTAGTTATTCTAGAATCTTTTGCATTTGCATCATACTAGTCATTCTTACATTAGGCATTACCTACACATTAGCAAAACCAAAAGATATTCCTTCCCTATCCCTTCCCGTCCCTCCTTTCCTCCCTCCTTCTATCCCACCCTCCCTTCCTCCCTTTCTTTCTTCCTCTCTTTTTCCTCTCTACCCATTTTCCTTCCTTCCTTTTTCTTTACATTTGCTTAATTAATTAATTCTTCAAAGGTTTTAGGGCCTAAGAGGCTGAATTAGATCTGTAACACATTTTGTGCCCTTGGAGAGCTTCTAGATTTATGAGTGACTGAAGTAAACAAGGCTGCCACATCTCAAAACAGAGTATCATGCATCATTGTTACCCTAAGCACATCTAAATTTGTAGAATGGTCATTTGCAACCGCCCCATCACTGTGGCCGTCACTGAGAGTTTACAGCCTCTGATATATACATGGTAGTGTTGAATAAATAATGCTTTACTGTATTAGTTCAGATTGTCATGGATTGGAGGGCTAGAGTTAGAATTTGTGACTATGATTATGGAAACAGTAAGAAGAACCAAAGAATCAAACCAACTAAATCCCAGGAGAGTCAAATAAACCAGAGCTACTCACTGCTTGATCACATATAGCTATAAATTCCTAGTCGATTCACAGATCTTGTAAGTGATGAGCCATTTGAGAGAAAACACCTCTTTCTTTTCTGCAAATTGTGTAACACTAAATCCATGTCATTGAACAAATGATTCTAACCATTTTTTTTCTTGCCTTTATTGGATTTCAAAGTTCAGTACACATTCAAATTATTCAATTTTGATATCACTTTTATGATCAAATGCCCTACTTTTGAAATGGAAAGCTCAGTTGGCCATGTTCCCTGTTACGTTTAAGAAGCTTTTATCATTTAAATAAATTAAACCTTCCAGCATGGATTCTGCAGAACATAATGAAGTACAGAGAAAAATAAAGCTTAAATGAAATAAATCTCTTTGCTGATAGAAACAGTACAGGTTATTGTGCATTCTACCAATAAATGTGTAGCTGGAACCATAGCCTAATTTCTGGTTTTTAAATTTTGTCCTTAATTTTTGTACTGTTCAGCAGCAATCTGATTTGCCATTGGACAAAAGATGGACACAATGTACATCAAGTAAAAAGGGTCTAGGTTTTTAGTACTGAGAATAAAACCAAATATTAGATTTTTAAAAGCTGATTTCTTTTAAAAGTACATTGATAAGTAAGGGTATGCATTTTTCACACCATTTAATTCATACAAGTTGAACTCTTATGAACTCAAATCCTTTAACACTTTCTATAATAATTTCTTCATGGTTAAAAAAATGCTTGTTTATTAGAGAAAAATGATCATCCATATAATAATTGGGTAAAATTAAAGTATATAAATTATATATTGAATTAGCAGGAGACATTTTACTTTTGAGTTACAATTTGCCAGTTGCCCATGAAAGATTCAATTGGATTTTGAAAAATCTTACTGTTTATAGGTTCTTTCAATGGTCAAAGTGTAGGATGCAATTTTAAAAATGTAAATAAAGCACACCATTTTGAAGAGTTTAAATAAAATTTGTCAATGTTTCCACTCTGTTAAGTTGAAGCATTTTACTATATGCATGTTAAAAATAAAGGTAAAGGTAAAAAGCCCTTCCTTTTAAAATTTTTATTTATTATTATTTTTGAGACCCAGGTTGACATGCAATGGCATGATCATAACTTACTGGAACCTCAGATTCCTGAGCTCAGGTGATCCTCCTGCCTCAGCCTCCCAAGTAGCTAGGACCATGGGCATGCACCACCATGCGTGTCTTTTTTTTTTTTTTTTTTTTTAATTGTAGAGATAGGGTCTTCCTGTGTTACCAGGGTGGTCTCAAACTTCTGGGCTCAAATGATCCTCCCACTTTGGCCTTTCAAAGAGCTGGGATTACAGGCATGAACCACCATTCCCAGCCAAAAAGCCCTTCTTAAAAGGAAACGTTCAGCAGAATTAATTTGAGAATACTCATAATGGTAATGTGTAATAATTACCATAGAAATGTAGTTTTCTTAGTAATAAATATTCAGTGTTACTCAATATTGGAGCTTAGGTCATAAAACTGTCTCTGAAACTGTAAGGACTTATAGAGAGGGCCTAATTGCATTTCGTGTTTTTGAAATACAGTGAGTTACTTATGTTAGGCATCCCTGATGTTTTATCTTCTTATTTATTATATTTGTACATTTTTTTAAACTACAAAACAAAAAACCATCATACTTTGCATATAAGATATGGATCAGCTGGTGGTAGCACCTTGTAAATTAGTGTTTAAAGCCCATAAGCATGATTAAATCACCTTTTCATTTTTCATTTGTTTTTAATTCCAGTGCCTATATTCTCTTACCTTGTAGTAGGAAAGAAAATTTTGTTTTGTCATAAGTTAGAAAATAAGCTTCTAATGGATATTGTTGCATCCTTGCAATGAAATCAAAGCAGATTCTGATTCAAGACCTTTCAATGACTGATTTGTGGGTCAAAGATTTGAACCTGAGTCTACCCAGTATGCATTTGTTCAGCAGTTGGCCAGGTTCTAGGAATGCCAGAAGGCAAATGATATAACTCCTGCTTCCAAATGAGGAGTAGACATTAATGATCAATAATAATAATAATAATAATATACAGATAGCACTGATTCATTGTTTGGAGAGTGGAACATAGTGAAGGAACTATAAAGTGCCCTTCTTATTTGTAACAAACATACATTTGCTGAATGTATGAAAAGGTTCTTGAACTAATGAATAACATTTATTTATTGAGGAATTTCAATGTGGCAGGCATGTTATAGACACGTGAGATATAGCAGTTAGCAAAGCAGACAGAAATCCCTATTCTAATAAACAAATGATTTAGGTGTAAATGGAATCAAGGATGATGTCAAAGTCCAGGGAAAGTCACATTCTTTGACCCTCCCTGCCCCCTGCCTTCCATAAAGGTAGTATATTTAATATATGTAGAAGGAAGTTAAAAACAAAACAAAAACGCAAGGCATCCTTGAAGGGGACCGGAAGCTACAAAATGGTAGCATGCATTGAAGCCTACTGGATCTGCTTTGGAGAGTGAGGAGGGTCTAGAGACTGCCTCCCACAAAGCTCTTTCAAGGTGCTGGTCAAGGCTACCACTTTCCCAGCAAGTACAGAGCTTCAATCGTGTTTAATTCACTGCTTTCAGGGGTGGTTCTCCATGGCAAATGCTCTGTGAAGGGTGACCTGCTAGGTGTGAAACTGCTGCACAACTTCCTACCTCACTCATTCATCTATCCAAGTTTTCACAGAGTCCAGGAGAAAGTATAAAAGTTACCTTGAGGAGCAGGAGAGTGGAATGGTTAAGACTGGAAACTGACCCTTCGGATTTGTATCCTGGACACTCAGTTGTGTGACCTAAGGGAAACCACTTAAACTCTTTATGCCTCAATTTGCTTCTCTGTAATATAAGAATAATAGGACCTGTGTCCTACAGTAGAGAATAGGACCTAGCTTGTAAAATGTTCTCATTTATGACACTTGAGTGAGAAAATACATGTGTGGAAGTGACCACTTTGCTACATACAGCTATTTTATAATCATTTTACAATACCATTATTTTGTTCCATAGTCAAAAGTAAAATAGAATAAATGTAATCTAATCCTATAAAGTCAATTCAAACTAGTAATTTTTTTAAAAAAATCTACCTCTTACAAACCTGGATATAATAAGTAGTTGACCAAATCCAAGTGTTACTGTTTTCAGTTAGACTTCAGTTACAGTTGTATAGATTGGGTGATAAATCTCCTCATGACCCCTTCTTTCCAACCTTCCTCCTGCACTTGTTTCTCCTCTCACTGGGCCGCAGATTGTCAGCAGGCCTGCTGCTAAGGAGAAAGGGGGATCTACTTCAGGACTTAGGGCTTGTGTCTGAGATCTGGAGGGCCTGTAGCCACTCCTCAGAGTGTTGGCTTTTCAGCTGGTCATGTCCAACTGCTGGCTCTCTTTATGTGTGGCATAATTGATGGCCCGAAAGTCCCTGGTGGCAGGTGACCTACGGGGTGCAATAACTTTTCCCACCTCACACAGTGCTTTTGCCTTGGCTGGCTTCTAGCAGACTGAATTCACAAATGACTAACTTCAGTGGCTTCCTGAGCTCTAGGGCATCCCAGCCAGTGATCCCTTGAGCTATAGAGGAAGTGAAGGGCAAGGAGCAAAGAAAGGATATTTGGCTCTCTGAAGAGCATGTTTTTCCACCGTGCATTGCTGGCTCCTGAGACTGGCTGTGTAGGTCCTGCTGTTCTGCAAACTCGGTAACAATTCAGGACCAGTCTTGTTGGTCATAAGTACCCTCAAACCTCAAGGGAGCTATGTTTAAAATTACTTAATTTCCTATCTCCTGGGAGTAAAAAGGGGGAAAGGAACAATGTGCAACGCTCAGAATTCTGTCATCTAATGTACCAGAGCTCGATTTTTTCTCTTTCCCTGTTACTTTTATGTTTCTTGACAGCAAAATACAGATCCAGCTCTATCTCATTTGTCCCCTGGTATAGGTGAGAAATCAAGCCCTGTGCCAGGACCCACTTTGCTCTACATATTTTTGTATTTGGAGTCTTTGTTTCTAGCTAAATAGTAGCAATTCAAACACTTTTGTTTGTTCTTGGTTGGGTGGGTGGGGCAGCTGGTGGTCAAGGAAGCTGGGAAAGATTTATTTTATTGATATTTTACATGGGCATGTTACAGTCTTACATTACAAAACACCCTGAACTTGATTAGCACACAATAATTGCAAGCAATTATTGGCCATTATATTGACAAATCTAAACAAATAAGACTCTTGCCTAAGGTGTCCACAAATTCTCAGATATCAGTAATACCAAATCTTTCAGTATAGTCTCTGCGTGGCAGGACATGTAGACATTACAAAGATAGGAATGTTGTTGTCTGTATATACTGATAGGGTTGCCAAATGTAGCAAACAAAAATACAGGACTCCAAGGTAAAATTAAAATTCTGATAAACAATGAATATTTGTTAAAGGATACATATGTCCAATTCAGATTTTTAATGTCTGATGTTCTTAGTATGTCCCAAATATTGCACAGGGGACCTGCATTTTACCTGACCTTCCTCTGTGCCTAGCACCTGTCACACTCCACTGACTTTGAAACGGTTTCCTTTTCCCAAATGTGAAGGCTGCTCTCAGTTACCACATCGAACCAACACTAGGTCTATCCTAGCCTAAATAGCCACCTTAAAAAAGTAAAAAGGGCCAGTGGTGAATGGGAAGGGGGATGTGGAAAATTATTCATATTAGGCCTCTCATGTCCACCCATAGAATCAAAGTGAGTACTTTTTCAAAAAGGGGCTGAAATAGGAAAATAGTATCTGTGTTTCTGTGTCTGGGTCTGTCTGGTTCTAAAGAATGCTCATATCTTGAAGACTTAGTACAACCTATGTTTACTTGGGAAGCATAAGAAATGTGTCAACCCTTTGAAAGACTTCTAATTAAACTGCTGGAGCTTTGATATCAGAATTTGAGATTATTATTACATATTTTTAAAAGACCCAATTTCATGTGCCACTAACAGGAAAAAAATATATTGGCCTTTACAGTTACTGAATTTATTTTAAAATACAAATTATTACCACTTGATAAGCTGAATTTAGTGCATCAATCTCATTTTAGAAAATGTACTCTTATCTGGAAGGGGAATTCCTACCTTTCTGACTTTTCAGTTAACGGTGACCATCAATAGTATCAGTTTTTGGTGTAAAATCAATGATTATATGTTACTCCAGGCAGCTGCTGAATATTCAAAGGATAGTTAATGGTTTCAGATAGGAGTATTTTATGAGAGTTCAAGGAGAGAGACCCAATGTATGTTGAGTGTCTGTTACCGGTTAGAGAATGCATGCTTCACATGTGTTTCTACTCTAACCAACAACTTACAGAGGGTGATCACGGTAAGTAATTTTCCTTGAGTAATAAAATTGTCTGATTCTGAAAGTGCCTTATCTTATATAACTCTCTCTTTTTTTTTAATTTTCCTGACAGCCTTCACCTGCAGTTACTTTGCTTTTCAGGACTCTGAGCAAAAATCTCACACATTAACTTTACTTCCAACTCTGATAATATATGTGGCAATTTCTTATATAGCCAACATTTTAAAATTTCTTTTGATGGGGTTATCATAAGTTCTTCCCACTATTATCTTCAAAGTACATTTTAAATAAAATGATGCTTATTTATTTATGGATATCTAACCCCTCACCTGTACTATGTATTTAGTTTTATGTTTAAAATTTAAAGAATCTTGGAAATTGAAGAGTTCAACCTCCAACCCAGTGAACATGTCACATGAAAAACATACTTTCTGTTTTAACCTTTTAGTGCTAGAATGATCATGAGTTTTCGAGGCAGTTTATTCGATAGAGAGCAGTTTGCAATGAAGTCTCTGTGCTGAGCTGGTGTTGCCTCCCAGGAACTTTTTCTCACAAATTCTAGTTCTGCCTTCTAGGGTCACATAAATAAATTTAAATTCTCCCCTCACCCACCCCAGGTGCCGTTTGCTAAACTGTCTAACTTTTCAGTACATTTATAGCCTGGAATTCTTTTACTATCTGATACCCAAACAGAGGATAATATTAAAAATGGTTTTGAATCTTATTTCTACACAATAAGGAAAATCATACAAAAGTAGCAATTCATTACAGAGAAATTTAAGGGATAAATATGTATTTCTTTATATATATACACATATATACACATACATATATATATATATATATATATGTCTGTGTGTGTGTGTATGTATTACCTACTAAACAGTAATATAATGGGAACATAAACTAGAAGCAAAGTACCTCTACTCAGTTGTCTCTTGAGTAATTCTCCCTCTGATATGTAGGGGACTAGAACTAAGTAAATAAGTAGCTAACATTTCCGTGTTGGGTTTAAGGCATATTGCATCCATAAATTTCATAAATGCAATTCCATAAATGGCATTCGGATTTTTTTCTTCAGAAATAATCTTATTGAATGTTGAAGGGTTTTCTTTGTAACACAAAGCACATACAGCATAGTGTCACACAACTGTTAATCCATCTGCTTTTATAATCAGGCTATGACTGTCTCTCCCGTTCCACAGATCATCTTTCGTAAGATCAGTGATGTGAAGAAAGAGGAGGAGGAGCGCCTCCGGCAGAAGAATGAGGTGACCCTCAGCATCCCTGTGGACCACCCGGTCAGAAAGCTCTTCCAGAAGTTCAAGCAGCAGAAGGAGCTGCGGAATCAGGGCTCGACACAGGGTGACCCCGAGAGGAACCAACTCCAGGTAGAAAGTCGCTCCTTACAGAATGGAGCCTCCATCACTGGCACCAGTGTGGTGACTGTGTCACAAATTACTCCCATTCAGACGTCTCTGGCCTATGTGAAAACCAGTGAATCCCTTAAGCAGAACAACCGCGATGCCATGGAACTCAAGCCCAACGGCGGTGCTGACCAAAAATGTCTCAAAGTCAACAGCCCAATAAGAATGAAGAATGGAAATGGAAAAGGGTGGCTGCGACTCAAGAATAATATGGGAGCCCATGAGGAGAAAAAGGAAGACTGGAATAATGTCACTAAAGCTGAGTCAATGGGGCTGTTGTCTGAGGATCCCAAGAGCAGTGATTCAGAGAACAGTGTGACCAAAAACCCACTAAGGAAAACAGATTCTTGTGACAGTGGAATTACAAAAAGTGACCTTCGTTTGGATAAGGCTGGGGAGGCCCGAAGTCCGCTGGAGCACAGTCCCATCCAGGCTGATGCCAAGCACCCGTTTTATCCCATCCCGGAGCAGGCCTTACAGACCACACTGCAGGAAGTCAAACACGAACTCAAAGAGGACATCCAGCTGCTCAGCTGCAGAATGACTGCCCTAGAAAAGCAGGTGGCAGAAATTTTAAAAATACTGTCAGAGAAAAGCATACCCCAGGCCTCATCTCCCAAATCCCAAATGCCACTCCAAGTACCTCCCCAGATACCATGTCAGGATATTTTTAGTGTTTCAAGGCCTGAATCACCTGAATCTGACAAAGATGAAATCCACTTTTAATATATATACATATATATTTGTTAATATATTAAAACAGTATATACATATGTGTGTATATACAGTATATACATATATATATTTTCACTTGCTTTCAAGATGATGACCACACATGGATTTTGATATGTAAATATTGCATGTCCAGCTGGATTCTGGCCTGCCAAAGAAGATGATGATTAAAAACATAGATATTGCCTGTATATTATGCAGTTGACTGCATGCACACTTTACATTTATTTATAATCTCTATTCTATAATAAAAGAGTATGATTTTTGTTACCCAAGGCAATGTAATATTTGAAGAATCAGGGTCCAACCTGCCAATGTTGCCATGACAAATTTGATCTCAGGCTGAGTATGTATATCGAGCTATCATTTTCTCACTGTTCTGTTAAAATTATAGATTAATGCCAAGGAAGAGTTCAGTCTTTTAAACTATTAGTACCATGTTATGATCTCTTTCCATAGGATTTTTCTGTAACTTAGTGTTAGGTTCTTTTCCCCTACAGGCGGTGTTTGCTCCATTTAAATGACTGTTTTGTTGCTAAGTCAGATAACAGTGTGGGGTATTGAAAACTTATTGCTATGGGTTTTGTGCATGAATTACATTTTTGATCAACTATACCTCTCCTTTTTTAACATTATACTTAGATAGTGATCATTAGCTCTTATGTAAGGAAATCCCTACTCCCTCCTTCTTGGAGAACAGCTGCCATCTTGTAGGCTGACATTATCAACACCATAAATACTAAACTGTTAATATAGTGTACGTTATTATAGAAACACTGCACCACAGGGCATAAGGCCTTTTGACAATTCACGTAAGAGATGCTGAATTTCCAAAGCTTATGAATGCTCTAAATTTGTATTTCCAAAACATGTTCAAGAGTGACATTGAAAGGCTTCTTAGCAAAGAAACATACAAAGAAAAGCATTTAAGTAATCATATCAAAATGCTAACTATTATGATATAAAATAAAAAAGTGTAAACAGATAGATAAATTTTTGTGGCATGTCTGTAACTTAGAAAGAATGAAACACTGGTATGAATTGTTGACACATGAATCTTAGTGTTTGTAGTGATAACACATGAAATGTGGTAAAACAAACAAACAAACCAAGAAGTAGACATTAAGTTGCTCAACTCAGATAACTGCTTTTCTATCATTTTATTCTGGTTACAGTTTTTAAAAGCTTTCTGCACACAGTTCTACTGCTGGACTTCTGCTAAGTTGATTCAATAAACTATTGTGGCTCAGGCAGATCCATTTATGAAAGGGGGATACTAGAGACTGAATTTTAGTCTTTTGAATTCAAATCCTCTTTGTAGAAAGTGCCTATTGTCAAGTTTTTTAAAAAAAAGTCACAAAGAGTTGTCCTGTATATAGCTAGTCCCTTAAATGATATGGATTGAGAATAAAATACACATTCACTTGTAAGAACCCAGGAGAACTTATTTCTTTTGACTAAACTATATTTTAGGAAGTTGTTCAGGGAAGCATACTTTTCAGTCAGTGCATGCACAGCATTTAATATGGGGAGCAGGGGAATTAGCGTTTGCATGAAGTTGAAAATATGTGTGAGTAATTTATATATTACTGGACCTTCTGTACATATATGTTAACAATATGCAAAAACAATGGCAAAATCGAAGGAGATATTTTGGTCTGTTATACCCATTTGTATGAGCTTTTCTATCTCCCAGTATCCCCAACCAAAGCCACTAGAACTGAAAGACACGTTATCACATTCAGACTGAGAAGTGCAAAACAGTGATTTATAAACACAGTTGCTATTTCAGAATTTCTACTGAACTTCACATGCCCACAAGATGTGCCTCTTTAATCTAGGAGTCTCAAAACATATGTTATGTGCCGTGGGCTCCATTTTCCTTTCTTTGTGCATATGACTTCCATTAGCCATAATGGAAGTTTTCAGGGGAGCACATCTCCATGTAATGCTACAATATCTACCTACCACAAACACAAGAAAATGAAATAATTATGGAGTAAGGAATCAGCCTTGAAATTGGAATTTTGTTGCTTTCATGGTGAGGATGATGTCTTTTTCTTGACCTCTGACATTTATTAAATTTCAGGGTTTTTTTCTATTTGTTTAAGTCAAGTTTGGCTTAAGCTTTTAAAGGTGAATGTGTGGTTAAAATAAAAATCTGAGTACAGAAGTTGTTAGTTTAACTTTAGCCAGTGCTTCAAAAATAACTGTTGGTATAAAACTATAAAAGAATGACTGTGAACAACATGATGATTTGAAGTTCTAATTCATGCCTTTGCATATTAGTGGTGCAAATATTTACTGTGTTCTGACATTGACATAGAGTTTCACCTAATCGACCTACAATATTATTGTTCATATATGTGAGAAACATAATGGTTTGGAATTACTCCGAGTTTTCAAGAAGAAGGGAAAGTATCAATTGTTTATTTATGGCGCAGTTATCATAGAGTTTTTTCAGCCATCTCTGTTCTCTGTGTGCATGATATGAAGAGGTGCTGAATGCACCCCGCTGTTTTCAGCAGGAATGCGTGTTTTCAGCAAACATTGTATATAGAGTAGTCTTTTAGGTTCCCAGATTCCACAAATCTTAGCAGTTGAATTTACTCAGATTTGAATGAAGGGTGAACACTTGCTTTAATACATGCAATAATGATACAATCACGTTCTATGTTGCCTCAGCTAGCACATAGACAGTAGATGCTCTTTTGGGGACGAGATAACTGCATGTTTTATTCCTACACTGTATAGATGCTCTTGGTGCATCCAGAATAAAATTTTTAATATTATATTTCTAAATAATGTATTAATAGTAGTAAATGGATATGTATTTGAAATCCAAACATTTTCCAAAGCAATTTACGCACCTTCAATATTTTTCTATGATGTTATTAATAGGTAAGATCAGATGCTGTATCCTCGACAGGTGGTTGTAACATAATAGCAAAAGTCAAATTAGAATGGAAATGCGAGTGATGTATCATAATGGCAAGTTTTATCAGTCTGCGTCAGGATATTGTTGCACTAAATGTGATCTAGCAGATGGAAGAGATTATGATAAAAGGCAAATGGGCACACAAAAGCCAGATGACAATACCAAAGCTACATGAATGGTACTGAAAATGATTCAGGCACAGTGGTTGAAATGAATGAAGTGGTTGAATACAGGCCCATGCTTCATTGTTAAAATGGAAAATTTTTATGACGCTAGTAGCAGCTCACATTAAGTATAGGACTAAAAATGCCCTAAGTATTTTTTACAAACAACTTTATGCATATCAAAGAAAAAATGGAAAATATGGGGTTTGAAATTGCTCTAGAAGAAATGTGTACTTCTGTTGTAATCAACACTTTAATAGGAAAATTAGCTGTGACTGTTAACTGAAGTACCATTATCAAAATTAACCTTATTGGAGCCCAGATGGAAATCACATTTTCCCTTCTGTTTAAGGAGATTTCGTTCACCCTCTGAGATCTGGCCCATTTGATGTCTTATTTTAAATAACTAAAGTCATTTGGAATTTTTTTTTTTAATATTAGCCTTCAGAGCAGTGACTGTTTTGAAGTGTGCAGTGGCAGATATTTGTGAAATTATTCATCATATTCCTAATGAATTCCACTATCTTGTATGATTTTCATCTTTTAAGCAATTTTCTCAGAGTTTGTTTTCCAAAATTTCATGTAGGTAATGAGAACATTTATCTAGAATGTGCATATCATACATGGATAACCTTCAAATATGAATATTTTATAATCATGTGAATGTTGTGCTATAATTTTTTCTATTAGGTGTAAAAGTATTTCTCTTCTTGTCTTAATGGAAAGGGGAAAAAGATAACAGTCTTTTGGAAAACACCTTAAGATTAGTATCTGAGCTTTGTCTTGGATTCTGAATTTAGCTTTACTACAAACTAGAAGTGTAATTATGGGCAAGTTAACCTTTTCTGGTGTACCAAATGCTACCATTCCCCCGGCAATAAATAAGAAAACAAAGATAATAGCTGTTGCCTTCTTATATCAACACACTATTAGGTAATACAAAAATTATCTTTCTTGCAGGTGAAAATTACATTATGACAAATGATCACTTTTTCATTCTTTCATAGAAAAGTATCCATGATGTACTCTCTATAGAAATATTCTTCTAGATTTTAGAAGAAATTTCAAGGATTGATGGTGATGTGATTTTTATCTAAATGTTCTTTTAGGTTTTAGAAGAGATTTATCTGGTCAGAGGTTGATGGAAGGAGGCATAGTTTGCTAAATAATTATTAGTGGCAGGTAAGCATAAAACTTGATACTTCTCTGGGAATTTAGAACTACGAATCAAATAAACTTGGAGAGAATGAAGCTCCATTGATGGAAGAGAGAAAGAAGAGAAAGATAGGTAAATTTTAAGATTTTTCTTAATTCTACTTAATCATACTGCTTGGCAGACATTCTCAATTTTGTGAAAAAAGTATGCATATTGATAAGTGGCCAAGGTATAGAGTAGTTCATCAATATATCTATGTGACAAAACTAAATGTATAACCCTTAAATTTATACAAATAAAAACTAGAGTAGTTCATCCTTCAACTTTTTATATTAAACTAATCATGAACTGTGCAAGATACATGATTCCACATGGGCAGACATTCTTATAACAAAATTCTCAACTATGTGCTATGTATTGTAAGTTTTGGTCTGTATTCTGACTTGAGATTTTCTATCACTTCATTTTTAGGATAAGACCCATGTGTTTGCATTCTTTATGAGGGTCAGGGCCACTGAGGATTTGGACTGGGAACTAGGAAGATGATGAAGGCAAGGGTTGAGAAAAGACTGAGGAGAACCTATCTGCTTCTTTACTCTTAGGTTTAGAAGTTAAATTAGTTAACTAAGCTTATATTTACCAAGTGTTCACTATGATAAGCATTTTATTTAGGTTATCAAATTTAATTCTTGCAACAACCCCATGAAGGTATAAATTAAGGAACTTGTGCAGGATAGCATACCTGTTACACGGTAAAGTTGAGTTTCTAACACATGCAGTCAGACCTTAGGGAGAAAACTTTATTTTGTAGAATATTGACGTTACAAGAACTATCTACTTCAACCATCTAGTCTAAGTTTTTCCAGACACAAACTTTTAAAGATTTCTTAAAATAATTCTTAACAATTGCACTCTATAATGTGAATGTAAATGTTGGTTATTTCTGGGTAGGTCAGAGTCAGTGACAGAGGTTGAAATCATACTGTCTTAAGCAAAAGGTGCCCTGTCCCAGCAGTGGAATTTTCATTTACTTCTCCCAACAGTTGAAAGACATCAGCCAAAGTAAACTGTCAAATGTAGTTATAAATAAGAAGCATGTTTTACATATAGTCACTGATATCAACATTTCCAGTTGAATTTTAACCTAAAGAGATAATGCATAATGATTAAGGAAAGCAAGAGTCATTCAGGACTTTTTCTATAATTTCTTTTTATTTTTAATAGTGGGATTTGGATGAGACTCTGGAATTTATTTTTAAAATTTATTTTTTGACTCATTGGGTTTTAAGTAGATTATTCAGATATTTTTATTGATTGCACTAATGTTGCCTTCTTGGCCAAGCCACTATTAAATGCATTATCCAAATTAACTATCTCTGTTTAGAATGGCAACTTGTATCCTTATTTCCAAAATTAATGAATTCCTAGTGTGTATATTTACTTCAGAGAGTTTCAAAAATTTTCTCTAATGAAAAAATGTTAATTTTCTGAATGTGATTTATTTGTTCTACACTTTGAGATTTTGAAAGCAAGTGTCTTGAGAAAAGGAGAAAAAACCAAGATATTACAACACTGCATGCTGGAATCTTCAGCCCAAACCATCTTGTTTTCACTTGGCTAATAACTGAGCCAGAGGTAATCATAGAAAGGAATAATCCTACTTTTAAAATAATGACTGTGAAGGACCCCACTGACACTATCCAAAGCTTTTTATAGTCAGCTCACTTCCATCCTGGCTTTTACATTATCACTGCATGATTATTTAAATGAGGCCATGACTTGTACTACCTGTAAAGGCACTTGGTCAAAGAACAGTAAACCAAAAAGTGCAGCTTATGGCCAGAGTTATAACTGAGGAAAAGGGAGGGTGGAGAAGGGATAGCAGTTGCTTCCTTTTAATGAGTTTTCTGTGTGTGGTGCCTTTTAAATAGCTTTTGTTTATTTGTTTTTAAGATGACACATTGTCATTAAGGTTTTAACAAAACCTTTGGAAGCAGTTTGAAAGCTTGCCAAAGTTGGGGCCTTCTTTAGAAATATGTGCTCTCCCACCAACCAGTGAGTTTAGAACCTCTGGTTCTGGCCTACAAACCCAGTTGCCTAAGCACTTGGCTGGTTGGGCTGCATTTTGATGGGGGGAAAACAAAAAGATCTGATCACTCTCTCTCATTCATGCAGAATCACTGACTGTTGAATGACCAAAGCATTCAAAGCCAAAATATTCACCTTGATGCTTCCATAAACCAGACTGAGTATCCATAATAACTAAGTAATTTTATCCCCATTCTGTGCTAAATCATATTTCATAATATAAAATGTAACCCCTTCCCTCTATGGTCAGACTCTTCATTGCCAATTTCCATAGAGAAATTGGACTTTGGCAAAAAGCAACATAAAGATTATCATTGTTCCTTTATAGAACCGTTGTTGTCATGGACCCCTCATTTGCTCCTCAACTTTTTCAACCAAATTATAGTGAGAAAGGTTCCTGATGAGACCAAGACTGCAAACAGGAAGAATACGTAGCTAGTAAACTATGCAAAATCACAGCAAAGATTCATTTTTAATTCCATGTTACAGTGTTTGATAGTCCTAAGTATTTAATATTGGTATATTATGTCACAGCCATGAACTGTCAACTTACACAAAATCCAAATGTACTTTTATTTAAAATCAAGATTAGCCTATTTCATTTTTAGAAAACACAGTGGTCAGGATTCCTTTTTCGACCTCAGCAGGGATGTTTTCACATTGCTATTCTTATGACCCTTTATCAGAGAGGGAATAAGTGTAGTTTACATCTCCTTAGGGTTGACTGCACCAGCATCTTCCATCAAGCAGTCGCCTTCCACCTTATAACCTGTTCACAGTTAATAAAGCAAGAGGGAATATGCATTTCATATTAGGAACAGATTTCTTAAGTGATTGTTACGAAAAGTGGAAACCAGTTTAGAACCATTTTTTTACCCTAAAACATCCATTGTAGTTTGTTGAACGAGCAATGACTTTTAGAAGTGCTTGGTACTCAAGCAACACAAAATGTGCAGATTCATGATCTATTGAAAATTATAGAGTTCTTTTTATTCTATGTTTTAGTGACTTTGTTTACACTAGTTGTGGCATTTTGTATACTACAATGTAAATTCTACTATAACACTAATGTTACTATGGGAATTAATTTTGCAACTTCTTAAATGTTTTTGTCACTGCAACCATATTGGTGAGATTTTGGGGGTATAAAAAATGCCTCTGCCTTTAAGGGTTAAATGCATTGGAAATAATTAATTCATGCATTAACAAGGGAAACAATGCAAACATTTCATGTGGAATGTTTTTAATAGCATTATGCTAAGCAGTACTTGTTGGCTCTTTTCAAAATCTGATTCATGCTAAGCAGATCCTTTTTTCTACTTAAACAAAGATACTGCAATGTATAATATAGAAATTTTGTATGTACTGTTGACCTATCACCTGATCACTGACAGAATGTTTGAAAATATTTTAACGGTGTGACTTTAGGGTCAATTATGAAATAATTGTGATCAAAATTCAACTGCTTCTGGGAAGTTTATGGTGATTATCACTTTATTTAACGTTTGTTCTTAAGAAATGGTCATTTTGAAAAGTGAATTGGCAGGTGGAAGCTTTTAGCCCAAAAGAATTCTGGGTTCCAGCACAATAAACTGTATTTCATCAGGGAGGGCTAACTTTGCTTTTTTTCACACTTTATTTAAATGTGGATATTTTTTCATGATACAGAATAAAATGTGCATTTTATGGAATTTATTTGAATTGGGTCTTTGTTGGAAATTGCTATTTTGAATTTAGTTAAATAAGTGAAAAGCTCCCCAATAGTAAAGCACAAAGCAATAGGTTTAGAGGAAACAGTCTTTTGATATATTAGAATTTCAGTGTTATCTTAAACTTTCATAATATTTTTCCTCTGATAAATTGTATCGTTAAGGTATAAATGATAAAATTAAAGTAGTATTATATCAGAAATTAAAAAGTTTAAGCTCCAGGAGTAAATTTGGTTGAATTAGAATATTTCTCTGTACCATGAAAGATAGAGATAATGAGCAGATCTGAATAGGAATTTGGAGAAATCCTTATTTTAAAACGGGATTTTAAAAAGTTTTTCCAATAATATTTCTAAAATTCTATTAATATATCGTAACATTATGAGTTTATTCCAAGCAGTGAAATTTAGAGGCTTAAAGGGCAGAATGTACATGGAATAAAAGTATACTTTTTCTCATTTTTGAAAAAAATTATAATGGCTTTGCCAAATTCCTATTAAAAAACAAGAGCTGAATGTGTAACATGTCTGCGACATGAGAACTGCAGATTTTTCTTCTAACTAAAAAACAAGTTTAAGAAACACTTTTTGACGTATCACTGAAAAATTATTCGTACCTATGGCTACATAAAATTACATTTTGATTACAAAACAACCAAATAAAGCTTCGTCTTTGCTATGGCTATGTTAGAATACAAGTAGGGGATTCGAGAGTTAGCTTTCAATTATATGGGAATCAAGGATATGATGATCACAGATAAAACGAATTGTCAAAGTGAAGTGAAACTTTCTACACAGATGAACAGTAATTAATGCTTTCTCCACTTCTTGTGATTTTGCTCCTCTTTTTTTCTTCTTTCCTTACTCACACATGCACACACGCACAGAGTCAACAATAAATTGCATTTTTTCCTTGTAAGTTCCGTGGTAATAACTCAATTAAGAAAGACACCAATTTTTGGCTGGGCACGGTGGCTCACACCTATAATCCCAGCCCTTGGGAAGGCTGAGGCGGGTGGATCACCTAAGGTTAGGAGTTCGAGACTAGCCTGGCCAATATGGTGAAACCCTGTCTCTACTAAAAATACAAACATTAGCTGGGAGTGGCGGTGGGCACCTGTAATCCCAGCTACTTGGGAGGCTGAGACAGGAGAATCGCTTGAACCCAAGAGTTGGAGGTTGCAGTAAGCCAAGATCATGCCATGGCACTCTAGCCCGGGCAACAAAGAGAAAACTCCATCTCAAAAAAAAAATTCAAAACATGATAATACATATTGTAGATGTGTGAGGAAATACTCAAGTGCCAATACCATTAAGAGCAGAATGAGAAGTTTTTGTCCCATAGGATGTTTTCTTCAGGGAATGAGATAAAAAATAGAACATGCTTTAACCTTCCAACCTTCAAACTTGTGGTTAGCTTCTTCTATTCCCACCCAGCTAGGAGGCTTTTGCTTCCTGTAAGATTGTTGAAAACACCAAGTTTTCCTATATCAAGTTGGGTACATTCTGTTTAATCTAGGAAAATCAGCGTAACATGCTTTTAATTTGATTAAATAAAGATGTGCCCAAGGTGAGTGATGCAGAACTAACCTTATATAGCCAGAAGGGGCATTGGGGATGAATTAGCACCTTGCCTCCTTTGAGAAGTGAAGAAACCAATGGAAAGGGTAGGCAGTTCTCCAGAGTTGTATGTATAGTGACAACTTTGGAAATTAAAGTTGGGATTTGGGAGGAGTTGGGATTAAAATTCAGTTGCCTTGACTCCAAGTCCAATGTTTCTTACACTATATCACATGCCATCTGGTTTTTCAGTGTAACACACACACACACACAAACACACACTCTTTAATGCTACTGAAAGTGTTTCTAGTCTCACTCTGAATATTGTAGAAAGGATAGTTATGTGTTCAACTATATCATTTACGTAAAGGTGTGTGTCCTTTATTCCAGTTTTCTTAAATTAAAAAACAACTGATGTCTCATAAAAGCTGTACTCTCTCCCTCTGATATTGAAGATTGTAATTTAACGTTCTACACTCACGATACTCTGTCCACCTGAGTTTTAGAATCAGAACTAGACAGGTTATTTGTTGTATCTGGCTAAGGATACACAGTTGGGTCAGAGTTCAAGAAGACTGAATAAAGACTGGCTGGATGCTGACCACCGCAGATCACTCTGTGTGGAGCAGAAACTGGAACTTCTGGGTTCCTGCTTCCTGTGGGTGCATATGGGTGCATCAAACACAACTTTCCATCTCATCTGATTCTACTGTCCTCTGGCACCCAAGCTTAGCTTAAGTCTTGAAGTATGCGTGTGTGTGTGTGTGTGTGTGTATGGGTGTGTGGGTGTGGGTGTGGGTGTGTGTGTTTGGGGATGACATCTTCCTTGTTTCTTAAAATTCTCTGGGACTATTCCCATGAAAAGAAAAAATACATATTGTGTTCACAGTTTATAAATAACAGTGTTCAATACCATCAGTGGCTGATGGAAAAGTGCTAGCAACTTGTCACCTGTAGTTACTCAACCCATCAACAAACATTCCTCCCATGTATGGTCCTGTTCTAGGCACTCCACACTGACCAAATTCAGCGGCAGAGTGGACCTTAGAGTTGTCTTCCACAACTGTGAATATCCTGTTCAAAGACAAATGCAAGATTCTGTTGAAATTCTTCATGTTAATGACCTTTGAACTATGGAATCCATTCACCGGCAGGAGTGTCAGGAAGAATAATACCTGCTTTTAGAAACGGGAGAATTTCAGCTCTCTCATTCTTTCTTTAAATTTCCATACTCTCCATTCTTAACACCCTTCCCCTAAATCTTTACAACTCAGGTAGGAAGAGCAGGGAGCAGATTTTCAGAGGTCTGGCGCTTTCGCTGCTGCATGCATACACTGTCTCTCATTCCCTGTAGTTTTCCATTCTGCTATAAGTAGGGAGAGGAGAAGGAACACGCTGCAGGCAACCTTAAGCTGATGGCTCTGTGGCTCCCTGCCTGCCGGAGGAGAAAAAGGAGGATGAAAGCAAGATTTCCAACAATTGTCATTGAATGTGTTGAAAGGAAGAGGCTGAGTGGAAGGAGGGCAGGGAGGGGTTTTTGCCTTTCAGGACATCAGCAGCAAATAAGAAACTTCTGTGCTAGTGCAGTTACCAGGAGCCGCTCTTCTCTTTCTTTCCTCTGCTAGTGTTGTTCCTTGTATAGCCTATAGTAGGTTGGGACCAGATTAAATGAGATAATAGCAATGAAAGTACTTTGAAAAATATAACGGGCTATACAAAGCTTGAGGTTCTCTCTATTCGCCATTGATTTTCCTAGTAGTCAAGGTAGATTCCAGAACATACTGAGAAAGAGCCATAAATAGTAATAACATATATTCATACACAGCTCCTAGTGAAGTTCCAAGATTTTCTCAATTATATACAGAGAAAATTGGACAAGTTCAAAGTTTGTTGAGACACAACAGCTGGAGTCCTTTCACCTCCCCATCAACTATAAGGGCAAACACAAACCCTATAATATCCTCTCCTCTACTTCCACACTTCAGGAAATACATACGTAAAGAACTTATTAACATATAGGCTACATGAAAATATAGTCCCAGTTTTACAAATCTGATATTCTGTAAACTAGCAGTACTATTCGTCATTTTCACTTTCACACTTAGTTGTCAATATTATATAAGATCTCTGTTATACATAGTAGGTATTTGATGCTATTTCAGAGTTCTTCCAGATTTAAGATTCAGAGCTATAAGATCAATTCCCAAAGTTCATACTAAAGATGTAGAGAGGCCACTAGATGTTTAGTTAATTTAGGACTCGGACCCATTTAGATACAGTGAGGGCATAATGCTGGAGTTGACAAATTAAAATGTTTGTACCTGACAAGACACAGGAACCATGTTTAACACCAACACCTTCATTCAACCTCCCTCTCTTCTACGCTCTGGCAAGATGTCTGTACCTTTTACAGAGCTGCATCTTGCATGTTTTTGTTGTTTTATTGAATTGACTTTGATATAAAACCAAGATTCTTACAATTTTGCATGTTGTATACGGATGTTTGGATAAGTAGAAATATCTACTATTTTTCGGTCTCAGACACCTTCACATATAATGCTTCTAACAACCTCATTAGAGAAATAAGCCCATAGGCTCTGGGTGATAAACAATCCCTTGTAACCTCACATAGCTAGAAAGTATCAGAAAATGTTTTCAAACTCAGGTCTCTGACTTTCAGATCTTATTTGTTTCAGAGTGACTCTCAGACCTGCATTAGGAGCTTGGTTTTTACATCAGGACCTATAGAAATAAAATAAGTGTTAAAATTGTTTTTTGGAGGATTTGTCATCTGATTACAGAATTCCAGGGTTTACCCTTGTGCTGAAGTTCCCAAAATAGGAAAAATGCTAGGGTCCCCCTTCATGTATGTTTTGTTTACAGATATGGAGTGTTACAATTCATGGCATCCACTTAGTTTCTCCTTTGCATGATGAAAAAGTCCCACAGGAGCATTGATATCTGTACAGGACACTATGGTCATGTATACATGAGCTACTTAAAGAAAAGGGCTGTGGCCAGGCACAGTGGCTCATGCCTATAGTCCCAGCACTTTGGGAGGGTGAGGTGAGTGGATCACCTGAGGTCAGGAGTTCGAGACCAGACTGGCCAACATGGCAAACCCTGTCTCTACTAAAAATACAAAAATTAGCTGGGCCTGGTGGTGGGTGCCTGTAATCCCAGCTACTCAGGAGGCTGAGGCAGGAGAATTGCTTGAACCCGGGAGGCTGAGGTTGCAGTGAGCCAAGATTGCACCATTGCACTCCAGCCTGGGTAACAAGAGCGAAACTCTCTTGGGAAAAAAAAAAAAAAAAAGGAAAAAGGCTGTGTTCCCTCTTTTTTAAATAGCTCCCTGCAGTGCTTAGAAGTGTGCACTATACCCAGTATAGCTACTACTATTAAAAGTCTTGAAAGAATGCTTGGAGTAGTTCAAGTCTGTTTCTTTAAGACTCAGTCCTGTTTTGAAGAGCTTCAGTACAGCTAAGTCATGCAGGAGGATACATCTATCATTTGGTATTCTCTTTGCATTCAAAATGAGTAAGACATCCTAAAACACTTCCAACTCCCTGAGAATGTGTATTACATGGCCTACAACTTCATGTGATGCCTTGATATCGTTGTGCCTCACCGGGCCCTAAAAACCTAACCGTGAGTTCCCCTGTTCTTGCCAGATGTGTCCCCTTGACCCCCAGTGAAGAAGGCTTCCGCCTGGCTAGTTTCCCTATTAGTCAGACCAGCTGCACTCCACCAGTCTGCAACCTAACAGGTTTTCACTTTCTTGCCATCAACAAATTTCTTCAAATAATCCAATCACATTCTCCTGTGGAAGCCAAGGGTCATCACACCCTCTTGTTACTACAAAGCGTGCCTCACCATGGCCCCTGATTGTTCTGAGTCCAAACCCCAGTGTGGCCCTGCATGGTATGCGATGTTCTTCTCCTCTGGGCTGTGAGTATATGTGACCAACAAATTGCTATTTCATCTGTCCAGGGTTTGGTGTTTGGCCATCTTGTATTATTTAGGGTGGGGAATTTTCCCTCACCAATGGGGTGAACAGGAGGCCACTAGGACAGAAGGATAATTCACTTTATTCAGGAGAATTTTAGTGTCCATCAAATAATACTGCCCATCAAAAATTTGCCCATCGTGGCTGTTCTAACTTTGATGGTTTAATTAAATGAGGATCTATGTATATCGTAAGGCTTTGTAGTCAAATGTGATGATCCTCTGTGTATAAATTTTGGATTTTGTCTTTTGCTACGATTTCATAATAAAGGTGATTAGTTTGGCTTTGATAGGCATCAGCCAGGTAGTAAAAATGAATCTCTTTTTAAATCCAGTTTGAATGCTTAGATCAAATGTGTGTCCCTCTTTCACTGTTCTTAATGGTGGAATTTGTTAATGCAATAAAAGTGAAATAAGGATACTTTGCTTTTTGCAAATGTCTTCACTTTTCAAGATACTTTGCATTTTCAAGGTATCAATAGATTTACAGTTATCTGGACAGTTCAACAGTGAAGGAAATGATACTTTTTCAAAGTTTCTGTACAATCTTTTCACTACTCCAAAGAGTTTGAAATGATCGTGTAGATCAGTAGTTCTCAACTGGGGCCACTGTTGCTCTTAGGGGATAATTGGTAATTTGTGGGAGTGTTTCGGGTTGTCTAATTAGGGCAACAGTGCTTCTGGCATCTAGTTGATAGAGACAAGTGAGGCTGTAAAACATCCTACAATGAATAGAACATCCCTCATAATGAAGGTATTATCCAGTCCCAAATGCCCAAAGTGCTGAGGTTGAGATTCCCTGATTTAGACCATATGGCATGCTGCTTGCTCTTTTCAAATTACACAAACCATTATGTGAATGATTTGACCCACAAATCAGCCACAGCTAGAAGTCGGCTTATTCAGAAAGTAACTCCTGAGAACATTCCTAGAAATAGTTCAAAGCACCACAGTAGAAACTGGGGGTGAGGGCACGGCTGATCCATGCTCATCCTTTCAGTCTGTATGTAATCTCGATACCCCACAGTCCCTTTGTGTCTGTCCGGATACAGCAGAACCATATTCTGCCATGACAAAGCAAAAATTCCCAGTCCAATGCCACAACTTTCAGTTCAGAATAGACTTTACAGAATATTTGTGTCTTTTTCATGTGATACTGAGGTTTTGATATTTAAGTATTCATATACGGATACTAGCTTCTTTCATGTGAAATTTGTAACTTAAAAAAAAGGACGAGTTTTTATTTTGGAAGAAGAATCTGCTCAACAAATAACTCTTTTAAGTGTCCCTCAAGTTATAAATGAGCCTACTTTTGATTGTATCCAGTTTATTATCGCTTAAATTGTGGGGGATCTAATAAATGTTGGTGAAAATGTCTTCTGTGGGCTCATTAGTAGTTTTAAATGGAGGCTCCGTGACTTAATTGAGCTGAATTCCTGCTCTGCCTTGCCCTCTTATGTGTACACAGCTCTGACTCATTCATTACACAACCTTTGGAAAGAGAGTATGTGCTTAGAGGCGGAGATGTGGGCCTGCCTATGCACGTCAGTGAAAAAACTCATTGAGAATTCTGCCTAGCTTTAGGTTTCCATTACCACTATCATTGCAAATCTGGCTGAATGTGATGGCTCCTCCGTAATTACACACACATACACCTCATTCATGTAAATGAAATAAGCTTATGAGGCAAGCAATCATCTTAACTTGATAGTCATCACTCTTATTTCTTTGGGAATTAGATGATATTTCTGGGAATATTGCTTCCCTTAGTCCTGACAGTGAGCCACACTTTGGTATTGGTACATTGACACCAGTAAGATCTATTGGAGAAGTTTCCATTGTGAAACTTTATCGCTTCTTAATTAATAACTTTATTATAGTTTAACTAGCATACATTTATTCACTATAAGTATATAATACTGTAGGTTTAGTAAATTCATATAGGTGTGCAACCGTCACCATGATCCAGTTCTAGAACGTTTCTGTTACCCCAAACTGGTCCCTCATGCCCATTGTCAGTCCTCGCTACCCTCCCAAGCCTCAGGCAATCCTCTCGTGCTTTCTCTTTCCTTAGATTTGCCTTTAACAGAACTTTCACTTAAATAGAATCATGCAATACATAGGCTTTGGTGCTGAACTTCGTTCACTTAAACCATATTTTGGAAGTAAATCCATGTTGTTGAATGTGTCAGTAGTTCATTTTTATTGCTGAGTATTTCAATACACAGTTGTACCCTGCTTTGTCTAGTTACCAGTTGATAGACATTTATATTATTTCTAATTTTTTTTTTTTTTTTTTTGCTCTATAAATAACACCTTGTGTGGCTATATGCTTTCATTTGCCATGGGCAGATATGTAGGAGGAAAATTACTGGGACTTTAGGTAGATGTGTGTTTAAGTTTTAATGAAAATACCAAACTATTTTCTAAAGTGACTGTACTATTTCACATTCCTTCTAACAACACATAAGATGGTTCCAGTTTCTCCGCATCCTTGCTAACACCTAGTATTATCAGCCTTTCTGATTAAATACATTTTAGTGGGTCTATAGTGGTATCTCCTGTGGTTTAAATGTGTATTTTCCTGATGGTTAATGATCTTAAGCATATTTATTTTTGCCCTTTCTGTATCTTCTTTGGTGAAAGGTACGTTTGAATATATTGTATTGAGATAATGTTTAAATCTCTCACCTTATTTTTGCCTCTCGTTGCCACTATTTTTCAGTCCCAACAGGTTGACAATTAATTGATTTCTGAACTATAAGATTAGGCACTTCTCAGATATTTTAGTGAATAATTGGGAAGGGGGATCAGAGGCATTAGCACTTTTGGGAGGTATTGCTTTAAATTACAAAGCTTCCTTCACTGCTTAATATATCTGACTATTTCAAGGAACCCATGTACACTATTTCTTAATAGGTGCTACAAAGCAGTCTGGTGCCAAAGATTTTAATCTCAAAATATTTTATTTATCTCAGTGAGAGATTTGAGATTTTATTAATCTCAAAAGCTGATTTTGAAAAGAATTCAGGAGGGATTTTGCATTCCTATTCTGAACTACTCTTATAGTTGTCTAGCATTCATTCATTCATTCATTCAGGTAATAAATGCTAGATTAAACTATAAAAAGCTTTAAAAGTAAAGCACCTTAAAAATTACTGTTGCACATCTAGACAAGATCTATTTCTTGCAATTCAAGCAACTCAATATCTTGGGCTGGTTTACATTTCAAGCTCTCAGTCAGATCCTTTATTTTATGAAAAAGTTATTTAGTCAGGGTTCTATCCACTAGTTTCTCCAGCAGGCTTTGCTTTTCTTTGGTGCATTGTTTTTTAGTTAAATTAAAATAAAAAGATTTTTCTGGCTCTGTAAAGCAGGTGTTATGGCTATACAATAATATTCTGTTTTAAAAAATTATAGTTTGTTTCACAAGCTTAAGAATTATAACATGGAATTTAAAAGTCTTTGTTGCTTTGTGTTGTAAACTCATTCTGGAAAATTTGAGGAAAGTATACAATTGTTTTTCTTTGGACTTCTTGGCTCAGGGTCATTTTTCTAGAATGACTTGATGTGAAAGAGCATGAACTATTCCGAGCAAAGCAGAAATGTTCACAGTTGGAGAGATTCTATACCTTTCCAAAGCAAGTCTTTTGGCTTACATTTCCCTGCAACAACTCAAGCCACAGTGAAGCTTTGAAAGAAGATGCCCATTGAAAAGTGTTTCACAATTCTAGGACCTCAGCCTATGTTGCTTTGAAATACATTGGTTCTGTGCCTGTAAATTCCTGACTGGGCTCCCACTAATTTACAAAATTAAATCCCATTCTCACTCTACTGCTCCTGTAAGCTGATTCTGTGAAGGCCAAGGCCACATTTCCTGGATACCCTTGTTTCTCCAGGATCTAACAAAGAGCCACATGTATAGAATGTAATCAGTCATTGTGGACTAGATAAATGTTGAATGTTATCTTAACATTGTTAAATGTCAACATCATAAAATGGTGAATGAATATCTTAATACCTCACTGTCTGACTCCCAGAGAGACTACATTCTACTCAGTATTTTCAGGTTTCTTCCGATTTGTTCCTTTTGCTTCAAAGGTTAAAATGAAGAGATCACCACTGTATATTCTGGTATGATGCTAATAACATTATAGAATATGTGGAATTACCAATATACAACTATATCATTTTATTTTTCTTGTAATTTTTCAAATATATTTTATTTTATAGTCATGCATTAGATTCATGCTACGTAAAACTATTATGTCTTAAAAGGGAGAGTTACAGAGGCATATGGGAGAGAGTTCTTGCCTTCAGAGAAGCTTAGAATACAAGGTAGGATGCTGAGGGGTATACAAATAATATAAGGGACTAGGTACCAGTGGAAAGAATGGGGTGCGGATGCAGAGAAAATAGTGATTGCGGAAAGAATCATCCTCAGACTTCCAAATGGGAGCATGGGTGTTGTGGTCTACCTGCATTTGTATTCCCTCCTTTTACTAGCAGGACTGTAAAATGCTCCAGTCACTCTAGAAAACAGTTTGTTTCTTGAAACACTAAACATACACTTACCGTAAGACTCAGGAATTTGGGCTCCTGAATATTTACTCAAAATGAAACTAATGTCCCCACAAAAAAAGCTGTACACAATTTTCCATAGAAGCCTAATTTTAATAGTCTAAAACTAGAAACAACCAATATGCCCCTCAATGGTGAAACAAACTATGCTATGCCCATATTGGGGAACATTATGCAGCAATAAAAAGGAATAAGCTATTAATATACACAACCACTTGGGTGGATCTTAAGGTGAGCTGGGAGCAGGAGAGCAGGTGGACAGAAAGCACAACTCCTGAGTCTCAATGATGTGACTAATGGTCCAGAGTGTGCCTTGCCTTAGTTCAAGGTTGAAGGGTGTTAGAGTGATGTATACAATTTTCCAGATCTGACCTATCAATTTTTTTGAGCATGAGTATAATAAGGTACCATATTACCTATCCTTTTTCAGAGTCTATCATGAGCTGGTTTATGAGTTAAGGTTTATGGAAACTATATGATTTTACTGGATATAAATTAGATTGAAAAATGTGGCCTATAGAATTACACTTGTACCATTTTATTTTGTAGCTTTCGTGAGTGTTGTGCTGTTACAGAAGTTCACAAGTATTGCAGATGACAACTCCCCTCACCCATTTTTACTGTCTGTTAGTGAATAAAATTTGCCATGATTTAGTATTGCCCTTCTGAAATAGGGCTGCAAAGGATTTTTTAACATCTTTTCCACTCAAACACGCATGGAAATTCTTAACAATCTAGCACCCATTTTTTAAGTTACCCTTTTTGATTGAAATAATTATCAATTAACAGACAGTTATAAGGTAAAACAGAGAGGTCCAATGTATCCTTCACCCAGTTTCCCCCAATAGTTACATTTTATCTAGTTATAGTACAATATCAAAACCAGGACTTTGATATTGGTACAATGTGCATTTATAGTACTGTCATTTGATCACAGGGGTTGTTTTGTGTAACCACCACTGTAATCAAAATACAGAACTATTCCTTCACCACAAAGAACTCCTTTACGCTAATACCTTCTAGTCTACCCAAATCCCAGTCCTTTCTCACCATCCCCAACCCCTGATAACTACAAGTTTATTTTCCATACCTATAATTTCATCATTTCAAAGTTTTATATAAACAAAAACATGGAGTATGAGAACTTATGAGACTGGCATTTTTCATTCAGCATAATGCCCTTAAGATCCACCCAAGTGGTTGTGTATATTAACAGCTTATTCCTTTTTATTGTTGCATAATGTTCCCCAATATGGGCATACCATAGTTTGTTTAACCATTGAGGGGCATTTTGGTCGTTTCTAGTTTTAGGCTATTACCAATAAGGCTTCTGTGGACAATTGTGTACAGCATTTTTTGTGGGAACATTAGTTCCATTTTGGATAAATATTCAGGAGCAAAAATTTCTGAGTCTTATGGTAAGTGTATATTTAGTGTTTTAAGAAACAAACTGTTTTCTAGAGTGACTGGAGCATTTTACAGTCCTGCTAGCAACAGGAGAGATCCAGCTTCCCCATTCCCTGCTAACATTTGGTATTGTTGCTACTGTTTACTTGACTTGTACTGGAAATGTATAATGATATTTCTTGGTGGCCTTTATTTGCATTTCTCTATTGGCTAGTGATATTGATTGTGTTTTCTTGCACTCAATTTTCCATCGGTGTATCATTCTCAGAAAAATATCTCTTCATATGTTTGTCATTTTCCAGTTGAATATATATATATAATATATATATATATATATATATATTTACTGTTGAGCTTTGAGAATGAGTTCTGTATTCTAAATATGAATCCTTTGTTGAATGTATGGTTTGCAATAGTTTCTCTCAATCTATAGTTTGTCTTTTCATTCTTTTGACAGTCTTTCATACAGCAAAGTTATTTAATTGTGATTAAGTCCAATCTACAGATTTTAAAAAATATCTAGTACTTTTAGAATCAGGTTTAAGAACTTTTCATGAAGTTTCAGGTCCTGAAGGTTTTCTTCTAGGTTAACTCCTAAAAGTTTTAGATTTTTTATGTTTTACACTTAAATCTATGACCCCTGTTGAGTCAGTTTTTGTAAAAGGTATGAGATTTAGATTGAGGTTTACTTTTTTTGTCCAAAGATGTCCAATTATTATTCCAGAACCATTTATGGAAAAGTTCATCCTTTTTCCATTGAATTATCTTTGCATTTTTATAAAACATCAGCTAGCCTTCTTCACCTGTCCCATTTATTTATGCATTTATCATGCTACCAATACCACATGATCTCCACTACTGGAGATGTATAATAAAACAGGATGGGGGGGGGGTGGGTAGAGTAATTTCTCCCCATTTATTCTTGTTTTTCTTTTTCTTTTCTTCTTTTTCTTTTTTTTTTTGAGAGAGGGTCTTATTCTGTCAGTCAGGCTGAAGTGAAGTGGCCTGATCTTGGCTCACTGCAACCTCTGCCTCCTGGGTTCAAGCAATTCTTGTGCCTCAGCCTCGCCGGTAGTTAGGATTACAGGTGTGCACCACGACGCCCAGCTAATTTTTTTTGTATTTTTAGTAGAGACAGGATTTCACCATGTTGCCCAGGCTCATCTTGAACTCCTGAGCTCAGGCAGTCCGCCTGCCTCAGCCTCCCAAAGTACGAGGATTACAGGCATGAGCCACTGTGTCCAGCCTATTTAGCGATTTTAGTTCCTTGGCTTTCCCATAAAAATTTAGAATAATCTTATCTATAGCTATTTTACAAGCTCATTGAGATTTTGATAGAAATTGTATTAAACGTGTGTATTAGTTTGGGTGAAAATCCACATCTTTACTATATTAAGTTCCAAGTCATGAATATAGTATATCTCTTCATTTATTTAGAGATATTTGATATCTTTAGTCAGACTTTTGTGGGTTTTCAAAATACAAATCCTATACACATTTAGTTGAATTTACACATAAATAGTTTTCTCTTTTTTTTTTTTTTGGAGTGATTGCAAATAGTATTGTATTTTTAATTTTGTTTCTACCTGTTTATTGCTATTGTATAGCAATATAATTGATTTTTGTATGTTTATCTTGCATTCTCTGGCCTTGCCAAATTTACTTATTAGTTCTAGGAGTGTTTTCAAACCATTCTTGAGATTTTCTATGTTGACAATCATTTCATCTGCAAATAGGGACAGTTTTATCTCTCCCATTCTGATTTATATGACTTTTCTTCATTTTCTTGCCCTATTACACTGACTAAAACTGTTGGAGATGAAGAAAGATTCTGGGTGGTTATGGCTATCTTCATGAAACAAAAGAAGTTTAACTTGGCAAGAGCAAAATGTACAGTTGGATATTAAATTATTGTAGGGAAACTCTTGATACAAGGCAAAGAAGGGACTCGTGAGATGGTTTATCATTACAATAAGAAGAACCCCAAATAGGAACCCAGAGTAAGTGTTAAGCTCTTACATAAGAAGAGATTAAGAAAGTAATAAGAAACAGTGAATAGGAAAACTACAAAGTTTTTCATAATTTCCTTTATTATTAATTTTTATTTTTATTGCAATATTTTTTGGGCTACAGGTGGTTTTTTGTTACATGGATACATTCTTTAGTGGCAATTTCGAAGATTTTAGTGCACCTGTCGCTTGAGCAGTGTATACTGTACCCAATATATAGTCTTTTATCCCTCACTTCCCTCTCAACCTTCCTCGCTAAGTCCCCAGAGTCCATTATATCATTCTTATGCCTTTGCATCCTCATAGCTCAGCTCCCACTTATAAGTGAGAATATATGACATTTGGTTTACTATTCCTGCAAAAGACATTATTTTTTTTTTTATAGCTAAGTAGTATTCCATGGTGTATGTACACCATATTTTCTTTATTTACTTGTTGGTTGATGGGCATTTAGGTTGGTTCCATATTTTTGTAGTTGTGAAGTGTGTTGCTATATGTGCATATGTCTTTTTCCTATAATGATTTATTTTCCTTTGGGTACATACCCAGTAGTAGGATCACTGGATTGAAGGTAGTCCCACTTGTAGTTCTTTTGGTAATCTCCATACTGTTTTCCCATAATTTCTTTTTCTTAATTTTTCCCAAAATTGGAAGGTATCACCCATATTTTACATTTTGAAATTTATTAGAATTTTGTTCTCATTCTCGAGTCTAGAATCTAAAATCTAAAAAATGTTAAGTAGCAGAAAGCTTTCTTTTTTGAGACTGGTTTTCAAGACTTTTTGTGTGTGTCATTGTGTGTGCAAAAACAAGTATGCTTTTTTATTTAAAATTATTAGTTTTACCTTTTCACTTTTTACCTTCTCATCTTTGTTAAATAATATTAATAAATCTTTACTTTCTCACAAATTCTCCTTTCCCAGAGCTTCAAAACTTTCCTTTGTGGAGAAATCTATGAGAGGATGTTTGAAGGAGATTCTTAAGATCAAATAAAGGATAAGTGGTCAAGGAAAATATTTCATAACTTATAAAGGTTGACAACTTTTAGTAACCTTCCTTTCTACTTATTATAAAATAACAGTTGGTAAAAGGAAGCTGAAAATAACTGCTAATCTTAGCGTATTTATTAACGAGTTATGCCAGATGGAAATTTTGTTAGATGTTAAAAAAATACAAGCAAAGGGCCGGGCGCGGTGGCTCGAGCCTGTAATCCCAGCACTTTGGGAGGCCGAGACGGGCGGATCACGAGGTCAGAAGATTGAGACCATCCTGGCTAACCCAGTGAAACCCCGTCTCTACTAAAAAAATACAAAAAACTAGCCGGGCGAGGTGGCGGGCGCCTGTAGTCCCAGCCACTCGGGAGGCTGAGGCAGGAGAATGGCGTAAACCGGGAAGGCGGAGCTTGCAGTGAGCTGAGATCCGGCCACTGCACTCCAGCCTGGGCGACAGAGCGAGACTCCATCTCAAAAATAAAAAAAAAAAAAAAAAAAAAAAATATATATATATATATATATAGGCAAACAACAGACAAGCTGAAAAATGGGGCTGCAGTGGGTGGCTGAAGTATCTTTCAGTTAAATCATGTCATGAATACTTCCTTCACATACAGTCTTGTATCATTTCTTATGGGATTTTGTTGTCATGACAACAAATTTTACAAGAGCATCTTCAGCTTTCATAGTTAGAATTACACAAAAAGAGTTGGATACAATGAACACAGGTGAGCTTTGGTTATTACAGTTGGACAAAAGCCCCTTGCTTTATCACAGTTATATCCGTGAAAAAATTAAAAACGTGACACTTCTTTGCAACAGAAAGTCTTTTTCTATAAAGTTTTCCTTTTTTTTCTGAGAAAAAAAGGTAAAAAGTTCCAAATATTTCTCAGCTTAAATACTATTCTATTAAAAGGCAATTTGTAATGAATAAGCCATGATAGCCCCTAATACATGAAAGGACTTTGAAATTATGTTGTTTCTTATAGAGAGGAATTTTGATGAAGTACTAGTAAACCAAATGTAGTGGAAAACACAGGCTGAACATGAAAATACTGTTAAGAACATGATGGTAATCTGTATTGGACATATTTTTATTATCTTACTTGAAAATCTCATTAACGTAACAACAAAACTCTGGTTGTCCTGTTTCTCATTGCAAATAGCTTCGTGACAAATGAAAACTCTTTTGTGTTAATTTAAATTGCACACAACTGCAGTACTATTTTATAGCTATGTATTTACAGATAATTATCTCAAAATAAGCAACACATGCCTGTAATCCCAGCACTTTGGGAGGCTGAGACTGGCTGAGGTCAGGAGCTAGAGAACGGCCAACATGGCAAAACCCCATCTCTATTAAAAATACAAAAATTAGCCAGTCGTGGTGGTGCATGCCCATAGTCCCAGCTACTTGGCAGGAAGTTCCTTACATTTGTCGAAAAGATTTTAAATTGCTTAGTGATTCTTTATATTTTAATCTGATTAACCCACTCTAAAAGCTCTAAGTTTAAAGCTATGCACAGACACACATATATACGTTTCAGTAATCCTACTCATTTCAGAAATGTTCTATCAGAATTATAGATTATTGTAAAAGTCATGTTCTTTTATTTTTAAATTACTATCATAATGGCAATTAACTGCTAAACACAACGTCTAAGTAGATAACCCACCAGACTCCATTTTAAGCATGTGGCTTTAGACTTCTTATTATTTACTTACAAATAGTTCAAGGCTGAATTACAGAGTTATACATTTGGAATTATTCTAAAGGACAAGAGAAGTGTTTTGGCCTTTTCTTTGTAGGTATGACTGATGGTAAGTATCATCTCTGTGTGAGGCTGTGGCTCAGAAGACTGATACCAAGTGACAGGCCTCACCACACTGCACCCACATGACATCGATTTTTGATTTGTGGCTAAAACCATTGTCCGCTATAATGGTTGCACTGGATAAATTGCATACACACTTTTGTGGTTGGGAATTACTTAGACCTCTTATTCAGAATTTGTACTTTCATCATTTATGTTGAAGCGGGCAGGTTGCAGCAAAAACAGTCTGTTGCTAAGTATTTCTCACTCACATCTTAATGAGCAACCAGGCCATTAGAAAGTCTGAAGACAGGCCAGGCACGGTGGCTCATGCCTGTAATCCCAGCACTTTGGGAGGCTGAGGCGGGCGGATCACCAGGTCAGGACATGGAGACCACTCTGGCTAACGTGGTGAAACCCCGTCTCTACTAAAAATACAAAAAATTAGCCGGGTTAGGTGGCGGGCGCCTGTAGTCCAAGCTGCTTGGGAGGCTGAGGCAGAAAAAGGGCATGAACCCCGTAGGCGGAGCTTGCAGTGAGCCGACATCGCGCCACTGCACTCCAGCCCGAGAGACCGCGAGACTCAGTATCAAAAAAAAAAAAAAAAAAAAAAAAAAAATCTGAAGACACAGGATTTATTGATAGCACAACTGTTTAGCATCAGCACTCTTACAGCTGTATTCAATGCCGAAAGTAAAGCCATACTCCACCTTCTGTCTCTTCAGATGGCTACCTGCTCAGCCTCGTGACCAGATTGGAGCCCAGAAAAAAACAAAAAACAACAGCAACAAAAAGCTCTTAAGTAATCAGAGTATGACGTTGGTTCTCCCAGAAGCTCCTCCTCTACATATTCCCTTTTTCCTTCTATTCTCTAGCCAAAGGTTTAGTGTTATCATTTTGTTTAATATAGTTGCAGCCTCAGCCTCCATTTTTAGCTGATGTAAGTTATTTGAAATGTAATAGTACCCACCGCCTATGGCCTGGTTAAAACTTGCTCTCCCTGTGTTTGTGGTGGTTCGTGATACAGCTTGCTTATTTCTCATCTCACTGATCCCAAACTTGACACATTACAGCTGCTGGCCACAATAAACCTAGTGGCCAACACTTGAGTCCTATAATGACCTTGCCCTGCTTGTCACACAGGTGTTTTCTCTAAACTAGCCAATCCACACCGCCCCACGGGAAACCCTAAAGAATAATACCCATGGAGCTTAATAAATAAGGCCCACAGGTCCTGCCTTTTTCACTTATTTCCCCCACTCACTGCTTGAGCTCTCTGCTGCTTGCCGGCTTCCTGTCAGCCTCCTGTCAGCACCACTCATCCCTCCGAGATCTGTAAGTAGCACGTTTCTTCTGTTTCATGATTTTCTTTTTGTCGTGTCATTGTCTTACCTGATTTACACACCTGAATCTAACTTTTCTCTGGTTAAGGCTTTCCTAGAGAGAGGCTAGCTTTAGTTATGTGCACTCTTTTTTTTTTTTTTTTTTTGAGACGGAGTCTCGCTCTGTCACCCAGGCTGGAGTGCAGTGGCGTGATCTCAGCTCACTGCAACCCCCGCCTCACAGGTTCAAGCAATTCTCCTGCCTCAGCCCGTGGAGTAGCTGGCACTACTGGCGCACACCACCATGCCTGGCTAGTTTTTGTACTTTTAGTACAGATGAGATTTCACTATGTTGGTCAGGCTGGTCTCGAACTCCTGACCTCAAGTGATCTGCCCGCCTCGGCCTCCCAAAGTGTTAAGATTACAGGCGTGAGCCCCCGTGCCTAGCCTACTAATGTCTAGACTTGATACAGAGGCCTCAAGACCAACTTAGAAACTGTAACAAAACTCATAACACTTAATTTCCTTATATAAATTCATGTCAATATACAGAGGTATATGCCTTGATAACCGAACATTTTTCCTATTCTTCTGAAAACCAAACAAAGCAAAAACTGTTTGAGTGGGATATAGTTTTCCATAGCTGTTTGTTGTCGTGTCTTGATAACATATGAGTTGTTATATTTCTTTTCAAGTTGAAAGATCTAAGTTAAATTTGCCAAATCTCTATATATCAGTATGCAGTCATCTAAGTGTCTTCTGGCCCCTGTCCCAGCTGTTTTATCCTGTGAATTGCTAGTCAGTTTCTTTAGTGTTATGCTTTTCATATTGTACCTAATGTGCTTCAAAGTAGTCATCTTAAAATATGTGACTCCTACTGTTGTTCCTCTTTCTTCATTTTCACTTAGAACCCATCTACAATGGGTCATCAAAGTATGTAGAAATACTTCTTTTCCAGGACTTTCTTGATTTCTCTACAGAACTTTACAATGAAAAACTTTCTTCTTTTTCCTGGCATTTTCATTCTTCTTTCCTCCTTAGTTGAACTTCTACAGTATTATGATGACTCCCTGATATCTAGGGCAAATCTTGACTCTTGGTGATAAGAGATTTGGGAAGCTCTGGGAGACAGGTAGAGGTCCCCTTGTGTTCTGGTTTTAGTTCCCACACAAGGACCAACCTTTTTTCAACTCTCTAATTCCTTCACCTAAGTTCTGGGCTTGGTCTACTGCCTGTTTCTTCCTGGATCTTGGCATTCTCCTTCCAACATATATTCCTGCCCTCACACTCCAGGCTACTGCTATCTGCTCAAAGATTATCCAGTGCCCCGGTTCTGGAGTGCTTTGTGTCTGTGTGCATGGAGGACATACTCTATCTCCCTGATGTCAAGGCTGAGATTCCTTGCTTTGCTTAGTCAATTGCCGCATTCTGTAGATTGATTCTTTACAGAATCGAAGTCAAAGCTGTCTTTAATTTGACCTGATGGCTGTTACCATTTCAGGCTCCCATCATCTCATCTATGATATATTACAATAAAACTGGTGTTAATAGTGCTGGCGTTCTCCCAGCCCACTTGAACTGAGTCCGTTCCTCTGCAAAATCTTCCATGATCCTCAATGAAAGAAATAATCACTTCTCTTGTATTATCTACGTGCTTAGTGCTTCTGAGAGGAAGACTCACACTGTCTCAAATAACACTAGTGTTTAGACCTAGTGCTATTCTAAGCACTTCGTAAATATCAGCTCATTTAATTTTTACAACTCTATTTTCCTGGTTCTGCAGATGAGGAAACTTGGGCATAGAGACGTTTAGAAACTTGTCCAAGGTGGCCTAGCTAAAACAAGGGCAGAGTCATAATTTAACCCAACTGGTCTAACCAGCATCCACATGCAAACTCTCTAATTACTGTTATCATCTCTCCAAGGGTATTCAAGAATATTCAACAAGTTGTAAAGTGGTAAGAATAATCTGGGTTTACTTTAATTTTTTTTTCTATTTTCCATTTTGAATGCTAAATGTTATTTGGACAGTTTTTTGTTTTGTTTTGCTTCAGTAGAGTTGAGGAATCCTTGACTCTTAGTGATATTTAGTGATTTTTGTGTCTAATCTACACAAGTGTTAAAATCTATTAGTTCAAGATATACTACCTTGAAATAATGAGTTTTCAAGGAGAACATTAAGTTAAGAATATTAGAGGCAGGTGTGAAATACCAGAGGGCCTCAAAAGTAAGCACTACTTTTTTTTTTTTTTATTTTTGGTAGGAATTGAGAAAGCAGGTAAAAGCTGTCTGAGGTCAAAGATGAGAGGCAGTAGGAGAAATGAGAAGAGAAGCAAAATGAAGGATTATTACAGCTTGCTCAGGAGAAAGTAATGATGGTAAACTAGACTCTACATGTGTCCTTTTGACATGTGGATGCCACTATGGGACACTAGAATTGCATAAGGATCATATGTAATTTAGTAGGATACATCTCCTATTGAGTTGGCTTAATGTCAAGACATGGGAAGAAATAAAAAATATGCACAGGGAAAAACATTAATAAAAATAGTTCAGTTTTGCTTTCGTAACATTCATTCATGTGGTGATTGAATGTGACATGGTTGAAATCTGAACCAAGTTTCAGTTATTTATCCAAATTTGGTGTAAAGGCCAATTAATATATGAAACTTTTCATTGTCACAAAGAGAAACATTCTAAAAATAACAGTGATTTAAAAATGTGCTATGCTCTCGGGGGAGAGTCATTCTCCTTGCTCTGTTAATATCTGTAAATATGATCTCCATGGCATATAAACCAGCAGGATTAGCTATTTCACCTTCGATTTACTTCTTTACCTCCTATTGATTTGTTTGATTAGTTAAAAATGAGGGTTAAGGATGGTGTGTGTTGCAAAGATCAGGTCAATAATCAGAACTTGAAACACTTCCTGAATTTTGGATGAGACACGAGAAGTCATTTTTAAGAAGCCCTTTACCATCTCTCCGCTTCTTGTACTCATTTGGAAAAGCATAGATTCTAGCAGAGGGATGAAAGAAGGGGACAAAATCAATTAAAGTTTTGTTCTACTCAACGATGGCCATATTGAGCTTCATATTTTCCAAAGGTATCACATACCTCTGTACACAAATATGCTGAGACAATTTTAAATGAAATGCTTCTGTGTTATCCTGGTAGCCATGCCTGTCCATGAGACAATCAACAGTGGCTATATTTACAGATTACGTATCATTAAGTAAAGCAAAACAAAAACTCCTGAATTATTTGCTCTATTTAGATGTCCTTTTTGTAGCAGGCATGCCTGGCATTTTTATATCCCCATTTAAGGTGACATATATAATTAAAACGCACTTGTAACTGTAAGATTGTTTAGATTTTAGACCAAAAAAAGTTTGAATTTATCACTGATGTTAGGAATTACCAACTAATAGTGTTAAAATGTAAAACCACTTTTGGTTGGTTTTATTGTTTTTCAATTCTGTAGAGTCAAAGCTCCTTTTTTCCCTTATTGCTGTACCAGGACAGACCTCTCCCACCAGGGGCCTTGATACCACGCTGCTTGTAGAAGATTCTCAGTACCTCAAGTTAGCATCTTCTGCACCCTTCTGTGTAACTACAAGTATTTTAGGTCAAATGAGTAGGTTTTGGTGCACAGCAGCCAGTGGTCCTTCCTCCCTCCACCTCCATATCTCCTTCAAATGGCAATATAAATGATCTTCATGGGATCAGAATTTTTCCCATAAACGTTTCTTTCTGAAACTATCTGTGGAAACTAGAGTTCTGTCTGACCCAATAGCCAGCCTAAGGATAATCCTGGTCATGATGTGATTTATCCCCAGGTTTCCTCTGGAAATCGGCTTAGCTCGATTCTGTACTACACACCCAGTTTCAGAACTGAGAAACCCAGAAATTTCTCTCTGCCCATAGCTCAGCTAAAGGAAAGGTTTGCCTGGTTCAGATTGACTGCATTAAAATTATGCATAAATGAAAGTCTAATAATCTAATACTCATTTTAAAGCTGGTACTTCCTCTGAAGGGGAACAGAAAATGCAATACATACAGAAAGGAAAATGCATGACCATCATGTTAATAGCTTTCTTGCTGGTTAGGACACAGTGAGCAAATAAAAATAAGGGTAAGAATTTAACAAGACTGAGGATATTAAAATGAATCATTACCAAGGAGGGACCTAAGCCAAATACTGCTGTAGATTCCTTTTGTGAACTTTATCACGTCTTTGCAATGAGAGTTTTTATTTGCTGAGTCTTGAAATTATTATTGTTAAGCAAGGGATCTAATAAGTCAAAAAGCCAGAAAGCTGCCATTCCTGCATATTTTTCAAACATTTCCTTGCTGGCTATAAATAATGAGGTAACTGTATGAGAGTCCTCTTGGACTTCTTTCAAAAGACACACTTAGAGTGTGAGTGTGGGGGTGGTGGTGGTGGCAGGATATACATGTGTGGGCTCATCATTTTTGAAACTCCATTGTGTGAATTCCAGCAGTATTAGACACCAAAGCCAAGTTTAATCAATATAACTGTTTATAGACATGCTTGCGGCAAGAAACTGGAAAAGCACGACTTAATGTGGAATAACAGATCTTCATATCAGAAGAGAAAAATAATACTTCATAAAGTCTGTGGACTTATTTTACTCCAGTGTAAGTAGTTTAGGACAAAGCAATAGTTCTTTAAACACAGGAACTTCAGTTAATGACTAAGAAAAGTTGAATCTTTGCACTCAGTTCCACTAAATGTAATTAATGTGAAAATGTGGTCAACATTGCCTCTTATGTATATGGAGCATATATAATATCTGTTAGATCTGTCATATGAAGAAATATTATATATATGGGTCATACCTATACGGCTGGTAAATTATTTAATCATTAACTTTGGGTTTCATGCCTTATGTATAATTTATGTCTATTCATGTACAGTTTCTTTTTCAAGCCTCACAACTTGTCACCCCTTCTGGTTCCCTATCTTTCACCAGCTGCAGGAATTACTTGACCTCAGTGTACAGCCCTCATGGGACCAACTCTGACCTCCAGAAAGAAAGAATCTCCAGACAAATACTTTGTGGTCCAACAGCAAGTCACCCTGATTTGCCACTAACCTGGCTTTGAGCTTGAGTCCTGTTGACTGACTGGATAGTCATTTCACTCCTTGTACCTAAACGTCAAGATCAGAGATGGGCTTAGGTCAGGCTCTAATGAGAATTATCCTTGACTCACCCAAAAGGTCCATATCTTGGGGCAGAAGAAAACATTCCCAAACCCTTCCTCCTGTGTGTTTCTCCTGCTTCTTCAATCCCTGCAATCTAGTTCTCAGCTATGAGTTTGCTTTATTCCCCCCACTTTGTTCTGTCCTTTGAACTACTAGGCATCCAAATTTACCTTCCACAAAAGTAGCTGCTCATAAAATACTTGATCTCCTGGCTTCCAAAATTCTCGACCTTCTGTTCTGGTTGCCCTCTGGACTTGGTGTATTCTTTTTTTCTTTTTTTTTTAAACTAGCTTATTGCCCCAATCTTAAATACATGTTGTGAGGATTTTTCTGTCTTTATGTTGTGAGGGTTTACTGAGACTCTTTAGTACCCAAAGATTGAGAACTTCTGTTTACTTCCTGAATTTAGTCTTACCACTAAAAGCTCTGTGCCCGTTTAATCAACTTATTTCCTTCTAGCTCTATTATAGCCTGGCCCTTAGCTCTAAGTTCTTTATCCTGAAGTCTTCACTTTCCTAATGTCAATGTTTAATGTGCTTTGACTGGGGAAACCTCATCAAGCTATGTGACACAGGGGAAGTATTAGATTGGTGCAGAAGTAATTGCTGTTTTTGCCATTATTTTCAAATGGCGAAACCCACAATTATATCTGTACCAACCTAATAACTTAAAGCTTGAATTTGGTGCCACAGAGACTTTTGTGACTGTTGGCATTTTTGTGTAGTTTTTCCTTCCAATTCAGTTGAAACTGAAGCTTTTGTGAGGGAGATTGTGCAATTTATAGCAATGTGCCTATCACAGAGCCTGGCACACCTCCTGTGTCACTCAGAATTTGGTCAGAGATGTAAACCATCAGACATGTGATAGAATATGGGATTTCTTAGAGGAACTGGGCATGGTATAATTGTGAGGGCTGGTTAAGCAGTTTATGTATGGCTGTTGCTTTTGCATCTGGTGCTAGGCCTGAGGTGAGCAGGGATTTGGGAAGGAAAGATAGGTGTGAACGGAGAGAGAACAAGGACAAACTAGAATCCATAAGGATAAACTGGAAACTGAGTTGGTTTCACAGCTTTCAAGCCTCTAGTTTCAGTGAGGCCAATGACTTTCAGGAGAAGCTGACACTGTCTTTCAGTGTCCTAAAAATGCACCTGGCCCGGGAGTAGGAAAGCTGAAGGAAGAGATAAGACAGAAGCCAACAAGGGGAGCCCGCATATCCACAACACACATGAACTTCACTTCTGACACTACACTCTCCTGCCAAGGAAACAAGAATCCCAATTTGCTTCTGGAGTCCATTCTTTTCACAAATTTCTCTTGCAGTCAGCCCTAGCCAAAACCCATAGAGAGAAAAGAATTCTGAGAAAGTTGAAGCTTAGCTACACTGAAAATACAGAGACACCCTATACCATTCTTTCTTTCTACCTCTGGTTCAAGTCTATAGCTAAAAAGGAGCGTTAAAAGAAATACATAAATTCTCTAAGTCTGGTTTAAATGACCTAACTGAATTGGCAATCTCTGATTCAATCAACATGATCAGTTTATTCCATTTGTCAGGAAATTGAGCATCTGATCAAGTCTTTTAGTCTTTGTTCTTGAAGCTGGATCAAGTTATTTCTCTTCGCACAGTGATTGTGTGTCTAGGATTTAACAGGACCTCTGAGACTATGGCTATAGCAATTTTGTACTTCCTTCAGGCATGGTGGGAGGGATAATTGGTTTATGACACATGTGGCCCTTTTAAGCTTCTTGGGTGGAGGTGAGGGGCATTATGCCACCCACCTTCAGAAAGCTGTTCATTTAATTGTCTTACTCATCCAGGCCCACTGCTGATAATCCTGATATGAACACCAGACACTGCTCTTCTAAGGGCAAGGTTATTTTCATTTTAGAAAGATTTCCAAAGCTTTTTAAGCCTGTTGGAGCTCTGAAGTCTGGAAGACTGATGCGTTTTTCACCATACTAAATAATACATTCGAGTGTAAGTGGCTTTCAAAATGAGGAACTAAAGAAAAGGCCACAAGATGAAGCTGCTCTTGCTGTGTCTCCAAGGTGACTGGCACATAGCAATAGGCCTGCCCTGACAAGGCTGGCAACAGTGGCCTGGGTGAAAAGGGATCATGTAATCAGTACAGCTCCCTTCAAAGCTGTCGCTCACAGACTAGATCTGACTAAATTCCTCAAAATCGCCACTTCAGGTTTTGGGAGATACAATCTGTTTTTTTTTTTTTTTTTTTGGCAGAAAAGAACATAGCCCACTGCCTGTATCAACTTCCAAATTTAAAAATCAAAGATGATATATTAATTTTCTGAAAATGAATCCCTTAAGAACTTAGATTTGTCACATTTGCGAGTGTGTACAGGGAGACGAGTCTGAAATCTGAGAAACACGTCCTTGACCCACCTTAGGATAGGAGCAGCAGAAGGATAGGATTCAGTGTCAGCCACTTAACTGACTGGTATCTTTTTCTCTGAAAAATGTTAGCATTTCTTAATATTTGGAATGTCTACGGAATTTATATGTCAGCCAATATTCTGTTAAACTCAGAATATTAAATCTGAGTTATAAGTACCACAGAGAAGTGTTTCCAATTGCTAATTTCATTCCTAATTTCTAAATTAACAGCTTCTAAATCTTCCAGCAACAAGTATATAATGTGTCAACAAGTCGATAAGTCTATAACGTGTCATCTAATCCTTGATACAGATAAAAAGGATTTTGTCTTTAGGCTCTCATGAGAATAGTTTTTACCTTTAATCAATGATTAGATGATAACATTATAGACTTGTTTTTACGGTCAGCCCCCCACATGTGTTGTGCATGTGTTGTACATCTGTGGATTCAACTAAATGCAGATCAAAAATATTTGGGGAGACAAGGAATGATTGCATTTGTCCTGAATGTGTAGATTGTTTTCTTCCCTAAACAATACAATATTACAACCATGCAACATTTACATTGGGTTAGATATTATAAGTAGTCTGGAGATGATTTAAAGTATACAAGAGGAAGTGTGTAGGTTATATGCAAGTACTAATTTTTTTGTATATGACTTGGGCATCTCTGAATTTAGATATTCTGCGGGCGGGGGGGGGGGGGGCCTAGAACCAATCCCCTACAGGTACCAAGGGATAGCTCAGTTAGCATTAAATGATGGGTAAACACAATCTGATTAAAACCTCTAGTATTATGTGAAGGGCAATGTAAGGACCCTGAAGTATGGCAGTGGGGTCAGAGAAGGGATGGAATTGATCTTTTAACTTTGATGGGAGCAGTAGGGGCAGTGGGAGTAGGGAGGGACGGAGAAAAAAGCCAATTTAGAGATTTCTAGCTTGGGCAGTTGGGTAGATGGTAATGCAGTGAACTGAGAAAGAAAATGCAGGAAAAGGAGCAGGTGGCAGATGAGAGATCAGTTTGCAACTAATATCTGGAACTAACGGCCACATCACTGGTACCTCTGTGGAAATTCATGCTGGTTTTCCCGTCAGTATCCATTCTCCTGAGCACCAAAAAAACACTCACTTCTCCCCATCTGCATTTAGTGAAGGAGTAGAGCAGCTGCTCTCCATGTCCCTACAGTTGGAAAGCCCTGTGATGCTGTCAGCATTTCAGTGTGGTTGGTTGGCACTGGTTCAGCTCGTGGGTGGATTTCCCTGTTGGTAATAATAGTGTGTTGGCTGTTTTCAGCACTGGTGATATGTCCTCCACTTAGCATATGAAGCAAAATTGCTGAAATAGAGCACCTGAGAAAGCATCTTAAAATCGTGTCCTTTTAAAATGTTAACTAATAAACTCTAGTTTGATGTTTTACCAGAGCCTGTGGGATCATGGGTAATAAAAACTAAAAATGTGAGGTTGATGTGCTGGAAGAAACAATAAAATTTGCTTTTTATGCACTTTTAGGAAATGCATAATGTTCTAGGTCAGGCAGCACAGTAGCTGTCATAATGTGTTGGCATCTTGTCACTCTTACTTTATCTTCTGCATAAGACTGTGTTTGTTCAGACTGAATTGCATTAAGCTGTTCCTTATGAGAGTAAAACATACTCAGTTCCATAAATACTGAATTAAATTCACTTGGGTATTCTAATGGTGGTTTTTAATCCAGCCTCTTGCTTTTTATGCTCAATCGTAATAAACTAAGATGCATTAAGTGACAATTGAGATGTTCTTTACATTCTTATGTAATCAGAGAACGAGGTTTCATGAATATTAACTTACTGTGTGGGTGTGTTATAATGTACATTTAAATTTTTTTCTTGACTACAAAGTATAACTTTTAATAGAGTGGTCCTGCCCTGGTGTAATTACCTGTATTTTTCAGAATACCTACCCACATGTAGTATGCATTGGAATATCGGTCGTAGATGTTATACTCTGCCCAAAGAAAGAGTGACAATGAAAATATGGCTCTCTAAAACATGAATTTGGAAAATTTAAATGGAGCTACATCTTTAAAAATATCTGAACATGTCATTTCTTAAAACCTTAAATCGGCTCCCCAGGTTTTGCCAAAGTTACTTTATTATAAATAAAAATCTGATTTCTTTAATGTCTTTACATAGATACAATGAGCATTCCTTTCCTTCACCTCTGGATAGTCATGGAGTCATTTAATTCTTGCTTCAAGTGTTTTCTCTTACCCACCCATTCCTTTCACCACCCTCACCCTAGTTACATCTTTATCACATCTTCCCTGGGAATTCTGACAAGTCTTTTTAGTAGGACTTGCTGCTATTAGTCTATCCATTCTTCATTGTACCAGATTAATCTTCTTTAAAATGGATTTCTTATTCTTTTCAGAAATGATCAATGGGTTCCTGTTTCTCACTTTATGGATGGGATATGAAATTGAATCCTGTACGATCCAAGGATTTTCATAACATAGAACCATATTAATTCAATGTTTATATCAGTCATCCATTAGTCTTAAACTAGTATTTTTATTGTTCAACAAATTTTTCTTTCCCTATTGTTTATTAGGGTTCTCTAGAAAGACAGAATAGGATGTGTGTGTATGTATATACGTATATGAATTTGGAAGTTTATTAAGTAATAACTTACACAATCTCAAGGCCCCAGAAAAGGCCATCTGTGAGCTGAGGAGCAAGGAGAGCCAGTCTGAGTCCCAAAACTGAAGAACGTGGAGTCCAGAGTTCATGGGGAGGAAGCACCGGCACAGGAGAAAGATGTAGGCCGGGAGGCCAGGCCAGTCGCTCCTTTTCCCGTTTTTTCTACCTGCTTTATATTAGCTGGCAGGTGAGGAGATTATGCCCACCAGGTTAAGGGTGGGTCTGCCTTTCCCAGCCCACTGACTCAAATGTTAATCTCTTTTGGCAACACCCTTACGGACACACCCAGGATCAATACTTTGTATCCTTCAATCCAGTCAAGTTGACACTCAGTATTAGCCATCATACTATTGCTTCCCCTTCCTAATTGCCCTCCCAACTCCTCTATCCAAACTATATCCCCCCACTTCAATGTCCTGCTTCCAGGCTCATCCCCTCTTTGATATCCCCCTTAAATGTCCCCTGATTTAATTATCTTTACCACACTGTTTAGCAGCTAATAAGATGCTATTTGAATATGTAGTACTCTGAGGCGAAAATAAGCTTTCACTTTTTAAAAACATTTAATTGTGGGAAACATCCAAAAAAATACAAAAGTAGACAGTTTAGTATAATGAGCATCCATATATCCATCAGCTGGCTTCAATGAATTCATTAACTCAATGAATCTTGTTTGGTCTGTGCCTCACCTATTTTACCTCCCATAATCTTTTGGGGCAAATCTCAGGTATGTCATTTTATTTGTACATATAATATGAAATAAGATTTTTGACAGTACTGTGTACATGTTCTTAATTGCCCTAGGGACCTGAATCCATCCTGCAGTAGTCAGGAGGCACCTACCTAGTCCAAATATGTATCTCCATATTCATGACCATATCCATTACCACATATATATTTTCATATCTATACAATGCTTACATCTGCATGCATCTGTCTACATCCATAACTATATCTCATCTCTATAGGTTATGTCTATATACCAAGAGGTTTCTAACCAAAAGATATGTTAACAGACTAGACCGCCATTATGGAATGAGAAGACCTCATAGTCTACTCTTCACCCAGTACAAGCATGATTTGATATTACTAATGACATACTTTCTACCAATTTGTCACTGATTACCTGTTACCCTTGGAGTGATTGCTCTACATGTCTCACTGGAGCCCACGTTAAAATGAACTCTGAGGCCTCTGGTCAGCCACTTCTTTTTCATCCCTTTGTTTTCTGCAATTGTACTGTCTTTTCTAATTGGCCAGTAAGAGATGCTTCTTTGGGCTAGATGAGTAACATCCTGATTATACTAAAGCTGGCAACAGTTCTAGCAATTTTCTGAAGGCAGAAATACAGATGCAATGACACCACCATGAATGTCGCAGCTCAGGATTCCTGGGAACTCACTGATACATAGATTTTCTTAAGGGGAAAATTTTGAGTGGTGTGTCACCAACTCATCCTCTGGTAGCAAACATGCTTTAAACTTCAGCTCAACATTGGTGAGTACCAACCATGTTTGAAAGTATATTAGATGCTGGGTAGTTTGAGTCTTAAAGGTATTGTCAATGCAATAGATGGCCTTGTAGACACTGAAAAGAATGTGTTTAATATGTTATTGACCATGCCACTTTTCTTCCATTGTTCTCCACCCTTCCATTCTGATACCGCTGTCCACAGATTCCTCCAACTTGACCATTCATCCTGTGTTTCCTCTGCAGGCTCCTCTGTCAGTTCTTCAAATGTCGATGTGCTTCAGGGCTCTATTTTGTCCTCTTCTCTTTTTATTGTGTATATTCTCCCAGAGATATCTCATGTCCTCTGCCCTGGTGATTAATAGAGATACTTCTAATTAAAGTAGCTCCTGCATTCTGAGCTTGTATCTCTCAAAGTTTACAGGACATTTCTTTTCTCTCCCAATGTTTTACTCCTCTCCCATTGGCACCCCATACCCCTTCCAAAGCCTGGCTGTTAGCCCAGCATCCTCCTCTACCACTCCCCTCATTCCCTATGTGCTGTTAGAAAGCCTAGCCAGACCTTTTTTTTTTTTTAATTTCCCAAATTCTTCTCCCATTTTCCATTAATATTCAATTTCACTAGCTTTGAATCTCTTCCTTGGAATATTCCCCAAAATCTATCAGATTGTCCTGCCTCTTCTTACCTCCTCCAATCCATTCTGCATAATCAGAAGAACCTTTACAAAATACTCCCTGAAACACAAAGCCTAAAAGTGAAGTACATTAGTTTGATTAAAAACCTTTAAGATTCTTTATTGCCTATATGCTAAACTCAAATTCTCTACAAGGAACAGGTTCTTCAAATCTTAACTTTCTCTCCTTCTCTAGTCTCATTTCCTTTCATGATTTCTCCTTTCCTCTCACCTGTGCTCTCCCTAACCCGGACAACATACACACATTCTCCCATTTCCACATCACATTCAATTGCTTCTGTGTCTTATGCCTGGAAATCCATTCTCTTAGTTTCCCTGGAGAACCCTTCTTCCTTTTCTAGGACAGTTTATCTATTGTTTTTTATCTGAAGTCTGTCTTTTCTGCTTAGGTAGATTTGACCTCTCAACATTTTTATATCTTTACCATGCTTTGTACATAATTTCATGAAGCAACGGCCCTCAACCTTTTTGGCACCAGGGACTGGTTTTCTGGAAGACAATTTTTCCACGGTGGTAGTGTGCAGGGGGAAGGTTTCAGGATGAAACTGCTCTACCCTCAGATCGTTAGTCATCAGATTCTCATAAGGAGCATGCAATCTAGATCCCTTGCATGCCCAGTTCAAAATAGGGTTCATGCTCCTATGAGAATCTAATGTAGCCACTGCTCTGACAGGAGGTGGAGCTCAGGTGCTAATGCTTGCTTGCTTGCAGTTCACCTCTTGCTGTGTAGCCCAGTTCCTAACAGGCTGAGGACCAATACAGGTCTATGGCCCAGGAGTTGGGCATCCCTCTCGTAAAGCACCCAAGCCACTGCATTGCATCGTGTGTTTGCACCTATGTCATCTTATACTATGGGTCCATTAAAGAGAACAGAGTTAAATTCACCTCTAATTTCCCAGTATCTAATGGAGTGTGTGGTCTATCAAACACAAAATGTATGTTTATTACAGATTGGATGAAAGAAGAATGGGAAACTTTAATATTCAGCTACATAGTTGTATATTTATCAACTTTATATTTGTGGGTATAAATTCTGGCTCTCTACCACTTTACACTCCTTAAAACTAATATTGTGATAGGTATTTGGTAATTAATTTTACTCTTTTAGATGTGTTGTAGCCCATGTTAAAAACCGTTTTGAGTCAACGTTTTCTGAAGGAACCATAATTCACACTGCATGTTCGGTCTTGCCACTAAATGTAGTGAACACTTCAGGATTTTTTGGCTGTACAGCCTCTGAACCTTCTTAGGTTTCCACTGTGTACCTTAATGGGAGACAGAGCCTGCATCCTTCTGGAGATCCCGAAAGCCCAGTTCGTTTAGATTCAGTCTCATGCTTGCCATCATCTAGCCCAGAGACTTAAGATGTAGGCTTAGCTAACCAGATCAAGATTCTACTGGCATTTGAACTTTGAAGTAGTGACAGACAGTGAAATGCATTCATTTGTACAGAAACCACACCAGAAGTTTGTACAGAAGTTTCCCAGGGTGGATGGTGGCAGCCAGGTTTGTGTCCTCTCCAGTGGCAGAGGAAGCAGTATTCTTCCTTAATTTCCTTTAGTCCTGGCACCTACCTATATTTCCTAGTTCTTACTCATTTTCTTTTTTTTTATTTTTATTTATTTATTTATTTTTTATTTTTTTTTAATGGAGTCTTGCTGTGTCGCCCAGGCTGGAGTGCAGTGGCCGGATCTCAGCTCACTGCAAGCTTCGCCTCCCAGGTTCACGCCTTTCTCCTGCCTCAGCCTCCCGAGTAGCTGGGACTACAGATGCCCGCCACCTCGCCTGGCTTGTTTTTTGTATTTTTTTGTAGAGATGGGGTTTCACCGTGTTAGCCAGAATGGTCTTGATCTCCTGACCTCGTGATCCGCCCTCCCAAAGTGCTGGGATTACAGGCTTGAGCCACCGCACCCTGCCGTAATTCTTCCTCATTTTCTAAGCCTCATTCTCAAGCCTTCCAAGGAATTTCCTGAGTTACTCCAATCTTTTTGATAAAATCATTTCACGTCAATTGGCCAGAGTCAGTTTGTTTCTTTCAGCTAGCAAAAGTGACTATAATATTGATGAGCTGAGCATGGCAGCTCATGCCTGTAATCCCAGCATTTTGGGAGGCTGAGGTACACTGATAACTTGAGACCAGGAGTTCGAGACTAGCCTGGTCAACATAGCAAAACCCCATCTGTACTAAAAATACAAAAATTAGCTGGGCATGGTGGTGCATGTCTGTAATCCCAGCTACTTGGGAGGCTGAAGCATGAGAATAGCTTGAACCCAGCATAAGGAGGCTGCAGTGAGCCGAGATTGCGCCATTGCAGTTGAGCCTGGGCAAAAAAGTGAGACTCTGTCTCAAAAAAAATATTGATGAAGTTTACTTACACCAGGTTGTTTAAGTGGAAGACTGTACTAGTATGCATCTAGCTGAAAAATGGATGCATTTAATTCACTAAATGCATTGGGCATAGCTATCTCAAGTAATGAACATAGAAGGAAAGTGTTCTTCTAACACACCACCAGGGAGCAGACTCTTTGGGTAAATGACATAAGTAATTTATGGACAATAACCATTGCTTTGCCTTCAGATATTTCTTTATCTCTTTTGCAAGCTTTTCCCCAGGTGCCATCTGAAAGGGAAATAGTAGGCGGCTAATGAAGGTGTTCTCAGCGGTATTATTTGCTGCCTCAAGAAAAAGGAATGGAGCAATTGTCTGCAATCATAACCAGATGTTTCAAAGCTCTATAAGCCTTAATGGCTGTTGTTTCAATACAGCTTTTGAGGAGGGAAAAAAAATCAATAACACTAAAATAAATTATCTATGGGAAGCATTTACTGGCCATTTTTCATGAGAAAATTACTGTACAGAGACTTAATTGTGCTTTCTGGGTATGGTTTAAAAGTCAAAAAGCTAACGAATTATGTTTGTACTTGCATGTTTGGCTCTTGTGAGTTTATGAATTATCACTGGGACATCTGTAGAGCCTTTACCACTGAAAACTATGTGCGATGTTGAACTTCAAGCAACTGAAAATATGAAAGAAAAATGCCATGCTCCTCAGCTGAGAACTAAATGGAACGGATATGGGGACTTAGGACTTAAATGTATCAAAACTATAGATTCTTCTCTTGAATTGGACCTTTGGGGGCAAGAAGGATGTGAGCAATCCATGCATTAAGCTCTCCAGGTATTTTCCTGCTACTCAGACATCAGATTCATGGGCACTCTGCCCTGTAAATTAACTAATAGATGCTGGGATCTGAGTTATGTTTTGAAAGCAAGACCTTGCAGTCTCTACCACTGTTTCCAAAGGGTGGCCCTTGGACCACAGAATCACTTGGGGTGCTTATTCAAAGTTCAGATTCCTTGGCCCCACCCCGAGCACTTGAATTAGAATCTCTGTGGGTGTAGCCTACACAGATATGTTTCCTGAGTGACTGATACACACTCATAGTATCGATTATTGACAATGTCTTTCTTCTTAAACATTCTTCTTAGGGCCAGATTTAATTGTAATCAAAACATGAGGATCATATTTATATGCACAACCTTCTCTTTCTCTCCCATCCCTCTCCCTCCTATCCTCTGCTTTTCCTAATTCATTGGACAGTATCTCCTCACCACACCCCTATCCTTTTCCATATGATCTATTATCTAGTACCTTGTTTTCTACTGTTTTCCCCTAACACCTTCTGTTCTCTGACTGCAGACACTCAGAATTTGGCTGTTATGTTCCTTGAACCCTCAAACTCCATTGTTTTGTTAAAACAACTGTCCTGGGTTTTTTTTGTTTGTGGTGGTGGTGATTTTTTTTTTTTTTTTTTTTTTTGAGACAGTCTTGTTCTGTCACCCAAACTGTGCAGTGGCGTGATCTCTGCCCACTACAAGCTCTGCCTCCCAGGTTCAAACAATTCTCCTGCCTCATCCACCTGAGCAGCTGGGACTACAGGCATGCATCACCATGCCCAGTTATTTTTGTATTTTTAGTAGAGAAAGGGTTTCACCGTGTCGGCCAGGCTGGTGTTGAACTCCTGATCTCGTGATCCACCCACCTCAGCCTCCCAAAGTGCTGGATTATAGGCATGAGCAACCACACCTGTCCTGTCCTGGATTTTATCCCCACAGTGAGGTCATCTAAAACAATAACACACTATTAACAAGTTACTCTATAACTCACGAGAGGGCTGGAGAAAATTAAGAAGAATCCTTTATTCCTGAGTGATCCTCAGGTATATAACAGAATCTCCCCTCTGTAAAGCACCAGGTTGGCCACCTCTTCCAAAGGAGTCAATTAAGTACGATTTTTTTTTTTTTTTTTTTAGCTAGTATGCTTTTAATAAATATTTGTTAAAAGAATGGTGGGAATTTCAGCCCAAGTTGCAGAGAATAGTAGCACAAAGCCTAGGTCTGTGAGAGATATAAGGCTTCCAGTTCAGGAATGGGGAATGAGGAAAGGCTTTTGAGTGGCAGGAAAATAATTTAAGAGAAGTGAAGTCAGAATATGCTGAATGCTCCAAAAAAGTCATTAAGACATTGAAGGAATATCTAGTGCCCAAGTGAGAGAGTAGAAGGTGGGGAGGGGTCTGTGTGTGTGTGTGTGTGTGTGTGTGTGTGTGTGTGTTGCGGTAGGGCTGGGGGTGCAGCAGGGCAGAATGGTAGGAGTTCAACAGACAAGCCTGAAGGGATTCTAGATGAAGGAAACAGCATGAGGCATGAGCAAAAACAGAAATGGGAAGAGCCTGAACTTGCACATGTAGCAGCCTAAACTGGAGACAGGCAGGAGGGGGTTGATATTAGAAGCATTGAGGAAGCAAAATCTAGAGGGAATTGACTACAGCTGTATGTGGGTGTGTGGCAGAGAGGAGGCTGGCTTTGCTTTCAAGTCCGGCTGACACTAAATACATTTGGAGTTTGTGATAATAGCCACCACTTTCTATAAGTATTAAAACTGTTTTCTCTGGAAGTCTCACCCATGTAGAGTTTGGCTCTCTTGTAGCTCTCATGCACTAGTGAAAATGCAGCTCCTATTTCCATCTTTGGGTTATTTGCTGAAAGCACCCATGTGATGATTGTCTTATTATTGGAATTGCCCAAATGAAATTTTCAGGAACGGAGAAAGCATATTTGAAAATTTTAGTCTGCTTTTCTTTTGAAATGTGAAGCATGATTTTCTTGGGTGAGACTAGAAATCGAAGGCCCTTTAATTTGATTTCTTTCCATCAGAAATAAGTAGCATCATGATGTTTTAGTGAAGGATAAAACATTATCATTAGGCAAGAAACAATAGGAAAAAAGGAAGATAAACATTATAGTTATGTTACAGGTAAAGAAACAAGGTAAACCACATTAGGGAGGATCCCTTATCCAGAGGGCATTTAGTGTTAAGTGTTGGAGTCTGTTAATCCAATAATAAGATTTAGGAAGAAGAGTCTAACATCTTTCATTTAAATAGTAATCTTTCTCCCTGTGAGTTCATTTGACATTACATATATTTTTGAAATTTGTATTTAAATCTACCTATAAATACTTGATGTTTAACATGCTCTTTTGATCCCTGAGAAATTTTTTTATATTGTTTCAGTGACATTTCTTCCAGGGTTCAATTCCTTTTCTTGAAGAGTTTGGAATGAACCAATTACACATGGGTATTCTGGCGAAGAGTGATAGGAATCTTTCATATCAGTCAACTGGCCTCCTTCCTTTCAATTTAAAAATACTTCTGTTACCTTTTTTGGCAGCTTGTCTCCTTATTCCTTCAGCTTGCATAAATAAGTAAATTTTGCTCTAGGAGAAAAATTGAGAAGAGACTACTACTGAATTTGAGAAGAGATTATTACTGACGTCTGCCTGTTTTAGGTCCTAAATTTCATATGAAACAAAAAATTTGATTGTTTCACCCTTAGTAAGGTCACAAACATGTCTCATGAACTCACTAAGAACACATACTAGAAACAAGACAGCAAATAATCCACACAGAATGCAGACAGTTAATCTCCAAAGCTTTCAACTGGCACAAAAGTAAACTAAAAATATTAGTAATATTTCTAATTCTGAGGATAATTAAAATGCATTCTTTACCCCACAGGGTAAAGAGAACTACCTAAGTTTAAACTATAAATGTCACTGTTTAATTATTGTTTATTTATTTATTTTGAGATGGAGTCTTGCTCTGTCACCCAGGCTGGAGTGCAGTGGCATGATCTCGGCTCACTGCAACCTCTGCCTCTTGGGTTCAAACGATTCTCCTGCCCAAGCCTACTGAGTAGCTGGGACTACAGGTACCTGCCACCACACCTGGCTAAGTTTTGTCTTTTTGGTAGAGACGGGGTTTCATCATGTTGGCCAGGCTGGTCTCAAACTTCTGACCTTGTGATCGACCTGCCTTGGCCTCCCAAAGTGTTGGGATTACAGGCATGAGCCACCGCACCCAGCCTAGTTTAAAATTCTAAAACACATTAGAAGTTTCCATTTTTATGATTTTAAACTTATTTAATCTTCACAACACAAGCTAACTAAGGCATGGCAGGTATTCTTTTTTTGATGTGTGTGAAAATTGACCTCGTAAATGGCCAGGTAGATCCAACAGCATGTAAGTGACAAAACCAGAACTCAAATCCTGATGGTCTTCTGACTTCAATTGGGCCTCGTGCCAAGAGTAAAGGATATAAATTGTCTCCCTATTTTTATACAGAAATTAAAAATAAGGCTGTCACTAAACAGGTACAAATTACGTCAGCAATACATTTTTAAAATACATTTTAACTTTTATAAAATACATACCATCTGAGAATATTTGACAAAGATGGTATATAGTACTTATGTACTACATGTTATTTTGAAATCTGTGTACACTGTGAGATGACTAAATTGAGCTAATGTTCATTGCTTCAAATTTTTGTAGTGAGAACACAAAATCTACTCTCAGGTAAGAATATGATACATTGTAATTAACCATAGTCCCCATGCTATGGTTAATTCATCTCTTAGAACTCATTCTTCCTAACTGAAATTTTGTGTGGTTTGATGAACATCTCCCCAATACCCACTCCCACTCCAGCCTCGGGTAACCGCTGTTCTCCTCTCTACTTCTGAATTCAATTACAGATTCCATGTGTGAGTGAGATCATGTATGTCTTTCTGTACCTGTTTTATTTCACTTAACATAATGCCTGCCGGGTTAACTCATGCTGTCTCAAATGACAGAATGTCCTTTTTTAAGGCTGCAAAAAGTTATATATAACTCTTTTAGGCCAGGTGACTGATACAAAGGATTCTATCACTCTTCACCAGAATACCCATGTGTGATTGGTTCATTCCAAACTCTTAGGCTCATATACATTTTCTTGATCCATTCACTTGCTGATGGACATTTAGGTTGACTCTATATCTTGCCTATTGTGAAGAATGCTTCAGTGAAATGGAGGGGCAGGTATCTCTTTGACATCCTGATTTCATTTCCTTTGGTTTTATACCCAGTGGTGGGATCACCAGACCATATTGTATTTCTATTTTTAGTTTTTTGAGGGCCCTCTAGAACAGTAGTAAAGGCCATTCTGATTAGGTCAACCTTGTACAAAGTTTCCCTTTTCTCCACATCCTCACCAGTATTTAATATCTTTTGTCTTTTTGAGAAGAGTCATTCTAACAGGAATGAGGTGGTATCTCATTGTGGTTTTTATTTGCATTTTTCTGGGATTAGTGATGAGCATTTCTTCATATGCTTGTTGGACCTTTGTATGTCATCTTTTGAGAAATATCTATTTTGATCCTTTGCGCATTTTAAAACTGAGTTGTTTCCTTACATTGAATTTCTTATATATTTTAAATGTTAACACCTTATCAAGTATATGATTTGCAAATATTTTCTCCCATTCTACAGGTTTTCTTTACTCTGATTCTTTCCTTGGCTATGCAGAGGCTTTTTAGTTTGTAGTCCCACCCATTTTTCTATTTTTGCTACCTGTGCTTTTGGGTTCACCTTGAATATATCATTGCCCAGACCAAAGTCACCAAGACTTTCCAGTATGGTTACTTCTAGTAGTTTTATCGTTTTAGGTCTTGCTTATAAGTCTTTAATCCATTTTGAGTTGACTTTTTACATGGTATAAGATAAAAATCAATTTCTTCTCTATATGGAAATCTAGTTGTCCCACACCATTTAATGAGACTATTCTTTCTCCATGGTGTGTTCTTGGAAGCGGTTGGGTCAATTGACTGTAAATGTGTGGATTTGTTTCTGAGCTCTCTATTCTGTTCCATTGGTCAGTGTGCCTGTTTTTATGACAGTTCCATGCTGTTTTCATTAGCATAGTTTTGTAGTAAATTTTGAAGTCGGGTAGTGTGATACCTCCAGCTTTGTTCTTTTGCTCAAGATTGTTTTGGCTATTTGGGGTCTCTTATGGTTCCATACAAAGTTTAGAATTTTTTTTTTTTATTTCGGTGGAAAGCATCTTTGGCATTTTCATAGGGATTGCATTGGATCTGTAGATTTCTTTTGGGTAGGTATAGACATCATAATAGTATTCTTCCAATCCATGACCATGGAATGCATTTTCATTTATTTGTGTGTCCTTCAATTTCTTTCACCAGTGTTTTATAGTTTTCAGTCTAGAGATTTTTCACCTCCTTGGCTGAAATTGTCCCTAAGTATTTTATTTAATTTTGATAGCTATTGTAAATTTATATTGTTTTATTGATTTGTCTTTTGGTTATTGTATAGAAATGATACTTTTTTTGTTTGCTGATTTTCGTATCCTGTAACTTTACTAAATTTGTTAGTTTTCATAGTTTCTGTGGAGTTCTTAGGGTTTTCTATTTACTGTCACCCAAAAACAGGAGCAATCTAATTTCTTCCTTTCCAATTTGGATGCCATTTTTTTCTTTCTCTTGCCTGATTTCTCTAGCTAGACCTTTCAGTACTATGTTGAATAGAGGTGGTGAGAGTATTGTCTTGTTATGGATCTTAGAGGAAAAACTTTCAACATTTCCCTGCTGAGGGTGACATTAGGTGTGGGTTTATCATATGTGACTTTCATTATGTTGAGGTACGTTTATTCTATACCTAAGTTGTTGAGAGTTATAAAAGGATGCTGGGTGTTGTCAAATGCTTTTCTTGAATCTACTGAGATGATCATATTGTTTTTGTCCTTCATTGTGTTAGTGTGGTATATCACATGAATTTATTTATCCTTATTTATGCTAAACTATCCTGGCATCCTAGGGATACATTCCATTTGTTCATAGTATAGGATCCTTTTAGTGTTCTGTTGAATTCAACATGCCATGCACCTTCAGAGTTGGTATCATGTGGGTGGTGCCAAGGTTTACATCTTGTATTCTCTGGAGTTGTAGCTCAAGCTGTACTTGGGCCTTCTTGGGCCACAGCTGAGGCTGTTAAGGGGCACTGCACCAGAGTGTGGGGACAGACTTGATGTGAATATGTACAAATAGCTCTAAGATCCCACGGGGTCCCTAGGCTTCTTCCTTGAAATAATTCTTCCCCCAGAGACCTGGTACTTCTGGGCCAGTGATGAGCATGGCAGCCTCAAGGATCTCTGAGATGCCTTTGGGGACATTCTTTCATTGTCTTAATGAGTACCACTGACTTCCTTCTGTCTATAGGAATCTATCAAAGGGTAACTTTACCACACCCTTGGTTCCTTTCCTAAACACTTTTTGTTCTTGAAATGGCCAGGGTGAGAATTTTCTAAGCCTTTGGTTGGTTTCTCTTTTGATAATAAATTCCATATTTCATTTCTGTTTGCATTTTGTTATAAGCAGATAATAGAAACCATGCAGCACCCTTAACACCTTGCTTAAAGTTTTCTTATGCCAAATAACCGAGTTTATCACTCTTAAATTCCTCCTTTCCCAAAGCGGAAGGGACAGGGACACAATTCAGCCAAGCTATTTGCCACTTTTTGTAACAAGAGTAGACTTTCCTCCAGTTCCCAATAAGAAAATCTTCCTTTCCATCTGAAGACCTAATCAGAATGGCCTTTATTGTCCATATTTTTACCAACATTCTATTCAAGACCATTTAGATGTTCTCTAAGATTGAGACTCTCTCTGTAGCTCTTCTGTTCTTCTGAGGTCTGGCAAGAATCACCCTTAATTTTCTGTTCATAGCAATACAGAGGGTTTTCAGTAATCATTTCAGAATTATTCCAACCTCTACCCATGACCCAGTTTCAAAGATGTTCCCACATTTTCAGGTATTTGTTACAGCAACACCCAACTCCTAGTATCAGCTTCTTAGTCCATTTGCACTGCTGTAACAAAATATCAGACTAGATAATTATAAAAAATAACCTTTTATTGTTACTGGTCTAGAGATGAAGTTCAAGATCAAGGAACTGATCAATTAAGTGTCTGGTAAGGACCTGGTCTTCAATTTTAACACGGTGCCTTATTGGTTGCATCCTCTGGAGGAAATTAACACTGGGTCTTCACATGGCCAAAGGAATAGAAGGGCAATAAGGCAATTCCCTCAACCTGGAAAAAGCTTTCCAATGGAGCTTTTGAGAGCTAAAGCCAAAAGGATGGCTAGAAACTATGAATTAAAAATATGACAGGATTTTATGAGAATGCTAGCAAAAAGTCGGGAATATGGGACTTCATGAAGGCTTCATTCAGAAAAGTTTTATGATCAAAAATATTAAAGTACCTTGTCAATGTGAGAAAGTATATATATGTGCTGTACAAATAATATACAGCATGATGTTGGTATCAACTTGCAATTCTTAGATACTTCAGTGTGTTCAGTAGAAGTATGTCTCCAAGTCCCATCTGTCAACTTTTCTTTCACGGTCCTGATTCCCAATTTAGTGTCCCAAATTAAGCTTCACTGGAATGGTCAATTACTTGACTAGGGCTAGCACAGCTATTTCAAGAAAATTCTCAGTCTTCTTTTTTTTTTTTTCTACAAGTTCACAGTTTTTACATGCATCATCTGTTTCTTACTTTGTTTTTAATTTGTTTTATAAAGTTCTAAGAAATATTACTTAAGGAGGACACATTACTTAACTTTTTCATAATGTATTATCTTCAAAAATGTCCACAGAGGTGTTTTGTTTTGTTTTGTTTTTCCAGAACTGTCCTGCCTTTTGGTAAAAAGAGCCTCCCAACTCCCATCCTCCCCACCTTTCCACTCCATACTACAAAAGTTATGGAGACCTCCTATGCTATAGGCCAGAAATCTCTTCTGGCTGAGTCAGCCTGGGGTACACGGCTTAATAGTTTGATTTTTGTGTCATGACTGTGCTCCATATTCATCTTGAAGAGTATATTCCTGTCATCTAGCGATTCACAACAGGATGTTAAGAAAGGTATTGTTCTTTTGAACAAGGCATTGTTCTGTCTAAAGAAAGGAAGAATAAAATTTTACACATTGTGGTGTAAACCAAAAAGTATCTGAGACAGGTCTCAATCAATTTAGAAGTTTATTTTGCTGAGGTTAAGGACATAGCCATGACATGGCTTCAGGAGGTCCTGAGAACATGTGCCCAAAGCAGTGTGGCTATGGCTTGGTTTTACACACTGTAGGGAGACATAAGACGTCAGTCAATATACACAATATAAATATTGATTTGGTCCAGAAAGGTGGAACAACTGGAAGCAGGGGGACTTCTAGGTTATTGGGGGATTCAAAGATTTCCTCATTGGCAGTTGGTTAAAAGAGTTTATCTTGAAGACCTGGAATCCATAGAAAGGAGTATCTGGGTTAAGATAAGAAGTTATGGAGACCAAGGTTTTTATTATGCAGATGAAGCCTCCAGGTAGCAGGCTTCAGAGAGAATAGATAGTAAATGTTTCTTATCAGACTTAAAAAGATGCCAGACTCCTAATTAATTCTCTTTTGGATCAGGAAAAAGACCTGGAAAGGCAAGTGGGTTCTCTACAGAATGTAGATTTCCCCCACAAGAGACAGCTTTGCAGGGCCATTTCAAAACATGTCAAAGAAATATATTTTAGTGTTAAATACTTTGATTTCTTTCAGGGCCTGCTGTCTGTCATTTGTTACCTTACTGCCACAAAGAGTTTGCTTTGTCAGTCTTAAGGTCTCCATTTTAATGTTAAATGCTGGTGAGCTGTGGTTGAATTCCAAAGGGATGAGGGTTTAATGAGGCATGTGAATCTCCCTTTCTCATCAAGGCCTAAATTAGTTTTTCAGGTATATTTAGGAATGCTCTTGCCCAAGAAGAGGGGTCCATTTAATTGTGGGTCTTGGAATTTTATTTTTGGTTTACAGTGGCATAGTGAGAAGATAACAACAAGGAAGAGGCTTCCCTCATGTAGCTGCCTATCCATTGTCTACTTTCCTCTTTGGAAAATCTGCCTGGTTTCCGGGACTATATTTCCTCATAGGGCTTTTAAGAATAATGTGGTAGTCGTTGATCTCTCCTAGACATTTGGGTTGTTTTGTTTCCAGGAATAGAGCTGGTTTAAGTTCCTCACTTCCTTTGAGGAAGGAACCATGGGACTTGCTTTGGCTCATAACAATGAGCAGAGGTGACCTGAATCACTTTCAAGAAGATACTTTCACAGTAAGCGTACCACTCAGCATGCTCCCTTTTCCCCGCACTTCGCAATCACAGAAGCACAGAGATGGAGCTTCACTTGGCCTGGATACCTGAGTGAAGGTAATAGAGGGCAGGGCGCTCTCCTCAGGTGATCCATGAAAAATAACATGAGCAAGAAATACACCTGTGTTGTTTTAAGCCAATGATATTCTGTGTGGTTTGTCATTACAACAATCCTGACAGAAGAATCAAATGGAATAAAATGTAAAATTGCTTCAAAAAGTTTAAACCCATGTAAACCTAAGCTCTTATTTCCATAAGAGATGTCTGTCCTTATTCATAAGATGGTCTCTAAATTGGTCACATTGTAAGCATTTTTAAATAAGTTCAGGCTTGATATTTGTACCTTATCAAATGATGTGTTTTGTTAGGTTGGTGCAAAAGGAATGGTAAAAACCACAATTTTACACCAACCTAAAAACGATTTCATTACTTTTAATGGCAAAAAACACAATTACTTTTGCACCAACCTAAATACATTGATACACAGGATTCTGGAAGCTGCCTGCATGGCTTCCTTTGAAAGTGGAAACATCTTATCACAAAGATGCCATTGTTGGACAGTATCTAGTTCTAGGATAAGGGATCCTCCTGCTTTTCCATGTCAAGGGTCCCTCAAAATATAGCAAGAAGTTGCTGCCATCTTCACTGGCCATTCTGGAAACCTAAGACAATTTGGCCCTCATATGTCTTCGTGTGCAGCTCGCTGCCTTCATGTTTTTGCTTGGTTACCCAATGAGAAAGAGGAGCCCTGATTAGGTTAGAACAGAGTTTAGAGTACAAAGCGGCTCCAGTGAATGGCAGAACTGCAGTTCTAAGTTATATTTTAAATCTCAGGTAAAAACGGTTTGGAGGCCTAAAATAGGCGAGGGTTGTAAAACGTAATATAATGATTGACTCTAATAGTTTCTTTTTCAACCTAAAATACATGTCAACACAATGAAAGATCATTAGATGTTTTTTCATTATGTGCTTCTAAAAGGCTAGTCTATTCCTCTTTTTCCTTCATTATAGTTCTCTCCGTGTATTTGAACTCCATTTTTCTGCTTCATTAACCTTCAAAGAAGTCATGTAACAAGTGCTTGGCTCATGTAATTTTAGGACCCTAAAAAGATGTCTTAAGTAATTAACAAGCACATAAAATGTGCATTATTAATACATTAAGCATTTTTAAAGGACTGTTAGTAATTAACACTGGTATCAGTTGTGACTCTTAGTATTTCTAAAATAATATGTTTATCTGACCTTAAGTCTCATCTAGTTGAAACAATCGTTTTGACTCAGTTTATAATGCTTTCTTATAATTTGATACTTTACGTTATGGTGCTGCTTGTAGTGTAAGCTGAGGTGGAACATAAACCAGAAGTGGGTTAACTTCTAAAAATGATCACTGATATACTAATATGTAACTGTTTTAGTTCACCTGGGTAGAATAATGGAGTTAAAGCCTTCAAGTTCTGGGCAGAAGAGAAGCCACTATTTTCCTTTCATTTTTTAAACTCTGCTTCATTTGCTTTCCCTCCGGGAAAAAAAAAAAAGAAAAGGTGGGGGGGCGCATTTGGTTCGATGGGGTTATTTTCTCCCGGGAAGATTAGCATAGCACATATGATGCAGGGTGCTTGCCCTATTTCAGGGCTTTTTAAGGATAGTATTCTGATCTCTTAGGCTTAACAAGCAGCTTTTTTAAAGCTTGAGCAAGCAATAAAAGCACTCCTTCCCTGGGGTGACCCAAGAGTCTAAAGAGATTATGTGTCTTCACCTCAGAGGAATTCTGCCTAGCCTGAAGTAAAATACAGAATCTATGAAAATAAACCTATTGTGCTGAATTAGAGGCAACACATATATGAGATGCTCAGCTAATAAAATCAGTGGGAGAAAATATTTATACATTTTAATATGCTTAGTGTGTTATTTTTGTTTCTCACCATGCCACTGTGGGTGTGAAAGGTATCTGCTTAATCATGGCCATCTGCTTGGAAAACTTATTTAAAGTAGAGGAAGGATGCACAATTAGCGTGTTTATATTAACATAGACAAGCACATGCTCAGGAGGCCTAGTGTAATTTTCTCTTGTAAGGTTTAAATCCCTAAACCTTTTGGATCCAAAAGGCTGATAGTTTTGACTGAAAACTTCCAGTTGACTGCCCTTCCTGAAATATTCTTTGTGCTTATGTTTTGCTTAGCTAGTTTTTTCCTTTTCTTCATTTTTGCTGAAAGAACAATTGGGATGTGGCCAAGCTGGAAGATTCTGGAGACTCGGGGAGAAATGTTCTCCACACAAAACAGTCATTGTAGTTCTTCTGGGAAACCACTGGTGGTTCATTTCAGTGTGTGTCCAAATTGTTATTGTCTTGTCAGACTTCAAAACCTTTCGTATGTTAAGATGGGAAAGCATCTAAATTGGTCCATGGAAAGTTAGCTGAAATGGAAGCAGATTATATTTCCAATCAACAGCAAAAGCACTACAGCATGATAAAGGAATTGTATACAACAAAAAGTTATAGTATCTAAAGAAGTTGCAAAGATTGACAAGTCTTCTCATCATAGCTCATTGGGTTGGACTTGACTTGCCAATCCACTGATCTTTTTGTTTCCAAAATGCGATTTTTCTACTCCAATAGTGAGAGTGTTGTAAACCTTAAATTGTGAGCTATCAGTAAGAATAATATAGTTTGTAATAGATTCACTAAATTAGGGGGAAAAAACAAGTCATCCACATAGCCATTAAATTGCAAACCCAACCTAAAAACTATTACAAATAAGATTAAGATGCATTGCAAGACCAGGCGCGGTGGCTCATGCCTGTGATCTCAGCACTTTGGGAGGCTGAGGCTGGCAGATCACCTGAGGTCAGGAGTTTGAGACCAGTCTGGCCAGCATGGTGAAACCCTGTCTCTAAAAAAAAAAAAATACAAAAATTAGCTGGGCGTGATGGCGTGAGCTTGTGATCCCAGCTACTCAGGAGGCTGAGGCAAGAGAATCGCTTGAGCCTGGGAGGCGGAGGTTGCAGTGAGCCGAGATCCCACCATTGCACTCTAGCCTGGGTGACAAAAGCGAGACTCCATCTCAAGAAAAAAAAAAAAAAAAAAAAAGAGGTATTGCATTTTATTTGTTGCTGATATAAGAAATAGTTTAGAGAAATGTGTCAGTGTAACTGCATTTTTTGAGTAGTCAGTAAGCCATCTGCTGTGTGTAAGACTATATGCAAGTTACACTGTAGTTCATTATATACACAAATAAAAACTGATAGAAACAATACAGAAGTTAGATAAGCTTCCCAAGGCTTTCATAGCCAGCATTGATTCAATAATAGCATTAACTCAAATTCCTCATCAAACTACAAACACTTCCTGAAAGGAGAGCCAGAAAATAACCTTAGAAGAAAAAGGATAAGAAACTCTGCAAAGATGCTAATTCAATTAAATGGTTCAGAAAAGTATTGTTGATAAAAGATTAAACTCATTCACAACTTAATCACCAAGATTGTGGAAACAATAGTAAAAACACCTGTTTACATTGATGGATTATAGTTACTGCCTTGTAGATATTAGTTGCCCACTTACCCTCTGAGCCTCATTTTCCTATCTATGAGGTGGGGGGAAATCAGAATGCTTGCCCCATAGAATTAACATGAGGACTAACCAAGTGATGCAGATCAACCAGGAAATCAAGCATCATGGCTGCGGGAAGTTCTTTCAAATACGGAATGCAGATCATTTCTCTCCTATGTCTTCCCAATTGCATTGAGAATAAAACCCAAACACTGTATGGTGGCCTTTGATGCCCTAAACATCTGGCAATTGTCTGTATCTCTGTCCTCACCTTATGTCATATTCCCTTCACGCAGTGTGTGCTAGTCTCACGTCTTGGCTGCGTTCTGATGCCCTGAATCCAGCAACGAAATGCTCACCTCAGGATCGTTGTATCTCTTGCTGCCTCTTGCTGGAATGTTCCTTCCCATGACCTCTCAGAGATGCTACTGTTATCATTTGCATCCCACTTCAATGTCTCCCTCCTGCAAGAAGACCTTCCTGATAAGCAGATGTGAAGCTGTTCAATCCCTCAGCTCACGTCATAAAATTCCGCCATATTCATCTGGTTTAATTTCTATGTAGACTTTATTCATGACTAAAAGATAATTTTAAGAGAAAGGTAAAATCATAACCCTCATAAATAAAAATGAACATTTTAAAGATTCTATTTTATCCCTTAATTAGCATCCAAGCAGATGTTAAGATGAATTCAAAAGACAATCTGTAGATCTGGCAAATTTATATATAGATCAGGAACATAGAAGTGAATGTGCAAATGGAGACTAAAGGGGCTTTTTATTTGGGGTGGGGAGAGATGAGGGAAAAGTCAATTTTAACCTCACTAAACTTCAGGTGTGCAGATGTTCCTCAATTTGCAATGGAGTTACACCTCAAACTCATCATAACTTGAAAATGTCTTAAGTTGAGAATGCATGTAATACCCCTAACCTACCAAATGTTGTAGCTTAGCACAACCTACGTTAAATGCATTCACAAATGTACGTTAGCCCACAGTTGGGTAAGATCATCCAGCACAAACCCTATTTTATAATACAATGTTGTATATCTCCTACAATTTTTTGAATACTAAAAGTGAAAAACCAGAATGGTTATCTGAGCACTCTAAGTTCAGTTTCTATTGATTGACTGTATGTAGCTTTTGTACCATCTTGAAGTTGAACAATAGTAAGTTGGACCGTCCTAAATCAGGGACCCTCTGTAAAAGAACTGTTTTACATTGCTCTCTGTTATCTACAACTTAAAGATCTATAAAAGTGCTCGAAGACAACAAATGACTAGAAGCAGATATCTTCTAGGTAGTGCATATATTTCCACTGAATGTGAATTCACATATTTCTTCTAGACCATATGTCAATTCATTTATTTCACTGTTTTCTTTTTAACCAACTCATTTACCCAAGTATGCCCTTTATGCAAGCTTCCTGAGAGCAGGGATTTTAATTTGTACATTGATAAATATCAAGTGCCTAGAATCATCCCTGATATAATTACTCTATAGCTATAGTTGTTACTGATACTGTTTTTTTTTTTTTTTGAAATATGTACTATCTTGTTAACACTTTTATTTTCCTTTTCCCCTGCTAATTTCAACATTTTTAGACATATTTGAACCAGAGAGAAACTCAGAAAACATCAAACTTAAACCCCTTGTTTTAATTAAAAACAAAATTCAGGTCTAGAATAATTTGCAAAATGTTGGCAGAGCCAGAATTAGAAACTGCTTTCCTGATACCCAACCCAGGGTTCTTTCTCCAACCAAAATTTTGTTAAATTTGAAAAACATCACTCCTTTAATAGGAATGAAAAGCCTGAGAACTCAGAGGCACTGACTTAAGAGCTCAAGGCCTATCAAAATATCTTTCAGCTGTGTTTTCTCATCACAAAAGACAAGTCTGTCTTTGTAACTGATAAAATATTATTTTAGATTATTAAAATAGCAAATTAAAGGAAAAAATTTTTTCTCAACTTTTTGAATACATCAGTGGATTCCAGTTTAAGAAACACTTCAAATTGTGACTCTCCAGCCAATCTGACATTGTAGCTTTGTGCCTTTTTTTCACTATCATTCTTTGAAATTGCTTTTAATTCCACAAATGTCTAGATGTGTGGCTACTGAAAATAAGGTCATATGAGACAACAAATACAAAACTGAAACAGTTATAGTCAACTATCTGAAATGTAGAGTCTAGTGAAAACTGAGCCAAATATACAGTAATTATAATAACAGGCAAAATGTGTGTATTGGTCATGGTTCTCTAGAAAAATAGGAGATAGATGTAGAGTTGGCCCTTGAACAATGAGGGGGTTAGGGCACTGATCCCTGCCACCCTGCAGTGAAATTTTGTGTATAACTTTGACTCCCCTAAAACTTTGTTGATTGGAAGGCTTACCAATAAGTCAGTTAATATATATTTTATATGTTATATATATTATATACTGTATTCTTACAATAATGTAAGCTAGAGGAAAGGATTAAGAAAATCATAAGGAAGAGAACACATCCATTTTCGTTTAATAGTAATCATAAAGGTCTTCATCCTCATCTTCACATTGAATTGGCAGAAGGAGGAGGAAGAAGATGGGTTGGTCTTGCTGTCTCGGGTGGCAGAGGCAGAAAAAAATCCATATGTAAGTGGATCTATGCGGTTCAAACCCATATTCAAGTGTCAACTCTGTGTGTGTGTGTGTATGTGTATAAAAAGATTTATTATAAGGAATTGACTCAAGCAATTATGGAGGTAGAAGTCCTAAGATCTGAAGTTGGCCTTCAACTGACTGGATGAGGCTCACCCACACCAGGGAAGGCAATCTGCTTTACTTAGTCTACCTATTCAAATGCTGGTTTCAACCAAAACCTCTGACCCCCAGAATCATGTTTGATCAAATATCTGGGCACCCTGGGGCACTGTCAAGTTGACACAAAATTAACTATCACATATGTGAATAGACATAAAAGGTAAAATGTAATGGCTATGAAGATTTTAAAGGTTTGCAAGAAGGGTTTATATTGGAAAGAAGCTACTAGTTTCCCTTACCTATTCAACTGTCCACTCAACAGCTATTTATTGGGCACTTACATGGGAGAGATGGTATTTTAAGGGCTGAGATTTTAACTCAAAGCCCCATCTCCACAGGGAATGCATGTTCTGACACTATGAACCACACCTGGACCACAGAGTCACCAGACATTTCTCCCCATTCTTCCAAGAAAGACCATGGTCATGGTGCCCCAACTCCCACAATTTCCTTAGCTACTTACCTGCCATCTTTCACTTTCAATGCTCCTGGCAGATTAACTATTGTATTCCTCCTCTGCATTCACCCATTTCTAGCATAGCCTTAGAAAGGCCAAAGATAATTGGTTCATCCTGGGTCTGTGGTCATGTTAAGGCTTTAATCCTCCTTTCTCCTTGTGCCTGCTAGGGCATGCTCATATCTTCCTGTTAATCTTCACTGAGCTAGGACTACACAGGATCCCCACAGTCACTGTGGAAGCCATTCTGCATATGTGTGCCTGTGTGCTCCATGACACCTCATCATGCATTCAGTATTAGTCTATTGCTGTATATTTAGCACAGGCTTTATGTTATATGCCTTACAGACATTCACATTTTCACATTCCAGCAACTCTGAAGAGTAGGAATTACTATGATCCCCATTTTGCAGATGAGAAAATGGAAACACTAAGATTTAAAAACACAAAACCCAATGTTATGCATCTAAATAGTAAATCCAAGACTTAAGATTACACAGCCCAGTTCTGGATTCTGAATTCTTCCGGCTGTGTTGTTCTGTCCTCCATAACATCAGCCACCTCTTCAGACATCCTGTAACTACCATTCCTTTCGTTGGACTTCCATTTCCCCCTTCTGTTTCCCTTTTCCATGTCAGCCTACATATTTTATTAACTCTTTTCTGACTCTAAACCTGCTCAGCTGTCTCTATCTTGGAGAAAACAAGTCCTTAAGTTAAAAATCTTTTTTTGTTCAGTACATTGTTCAGTTTGGCACTGAACGCTGGCAAATACCAGCCACCTTCCCTTCCTTCACGCCAGCTTGCAGAAAAGTAGCAAGTTTCCACTTTTCCTCTGACGTCTCTTTTCCAAACCTTGAATGTAGCCTACATTCCTCTTTGTCAGAATTACGCCTTCCCATCCCCTGCAGTGTCCACACTGTCAAATAGAATGAGCGTTGTGCTATGCAACCTCTGTGTTCTGTTTGATACTGTGGACTATAGTTATTTGGAATATTTCAGCATTGGTTTAACTTCTGAATAGAGCAGTGGTTCTTAACTGGGTGAGGATGGGGTACGATTTTGTCTCCAAGTCTCTTTTGTCAGTGTTCGCATATATTTTTGATTGACTTGACTCAGGGGGTTGCTACTGGCCTCAGGTGAGTAGAGCCCAGAGACACTGCTTTAAAATGTCTTACATTGCACAGATAGCCTCCCACAGCCAAAAAACATTACCCAGCCTAAATGTTAATAGCCACAAAGTTGAGAAGCCTTTAGATAGAATGAAATTGGAAGGAAATTATTGAAATTCTGTGATTCAAACTCTAAGTAGACTAACCTGGCTTATACTTCCATAATTGGATTATGGAATTTTTTAGTGTACTTTGCCAGTTTGGCATCTGGCACAGAGCCCGGGAGTTTGAAATGGTAAAGGTGGCAGACGGTACATCGTGACTAGGTTCTGGGTGTATGCCAGAATATAACATCAGGTGCTAACTACCAGCCACAAATTGCTAAGAGGTATGCAGTCTGGACGTCTTTCAAAATCTACCTGTGTGCCATGATATCTAGGTTGGCAGCAGTGTTCCTATTATCAGTGCTCAAAATTCAGCTTCATGAAACTAATGCCAGGGAATTTTCCACAGAGAACCTTATTCTCCTGATTTCTCCTCATTTCTGACTTGATTTGGCACAATATAGTTTTAGTTTTCTGGTCATCACTGCTCGGGGGTTGGGATATTTAGAAGTTGGTTGCAGACTTAATAAAAACAAGATTTGATTACATTCTGGAATATCTGAAAAATAATAAAGCACAGAAAGTTAAGTATAATTCCTGATAGAAGAATTGCAAATTTCCTATAGAGTTGTAAATTTTCAACAAATATTTATTGAATACACTACATTCTTTCCGTTTTGACTCAGTGATGATCATCAAATACCCTGAACTCCATGGTCCTCTCTAATTCCAAGATTTCTTCAGTTAAATCTCAGCCTGGCCCCAGCCTACCTTGGCTTCTACTTCTTATGAATTCTATGAGTCCTTGCTCTACTCAAACCAGTAAATTAAAGTTTAAAAAAATACCTGGTCTGTTATTGTCTCTCCGATGTACCTGACTTGTACAATAGAAAAAAAGAAAAATGCTTCTGAAAATTTAAATTCCACACAATGAGGCCAAATAGTTTTAAATAGTTTTTATGGCTAGAATTAGAGTTAAATTTAGACCCACACTACAATAAGAAAATCCTTACCAAAGAATGGAGAAGATTGAGAAAATGTTAATCTTTATTCTAAAAAACTGCATATACCTATATGTAAAACAGGTTCCTATCTAGGGATCTGATGCTGGATCATATGTCATTATACCTTTTAAATAAGTACACAATGCTTATCAAAATGATACCAAACCTTTTCTCTACTTCATTTCCTCCCAATAATTTCTGCAGTATAAAGAGCATCTAACAATCTGTATTCTATTGAAGCTTCACCAACAATTAGATTAACTCTACAAAGTTAACTTACGTGTGATCACGTTTAATACTAAAGACGCTTCATCAAAATATCTTTCTTCCACAAATGTCCTGAGGACATCAGTTCCTTTTTTCCTTGTGTTGTGGAACTCCTTCTCCTAAAATCCTGTTGTTCTACCAAGTTAGACATTTCTTAACTCTCCATTGCTATAGTTTTCTTTCATTTGAAATTGTCTCCCTCCCACAAAGCCCACTGTATCTCTGCTGTAGTGGGTAGTAAACTACAAGGAGTCACAACATTTTGGTTTTGAAATCAGACATTCAGGATCTTAGTCCTTACACCTTGATCCTTCCTAGCCATGTGACTTGGCCTTTGAGGCTTCTCAAGGTAAGAAGGTTGCTGCTACTTCTACTTCAAGCATTCCATCCATGTTCTACGCTGAGAGAAAAGGAAACAACCAAAGTGATAAGCCTTCTCCTAGCAAGGTTTTATCTAGGAATGGATACTTTCTCTAGGGACTTCTGATTATATCCTATTGGCTAGAATAATGTCACATGGCTACCCTAGATTAAAGAAGGGCTTATAATGGGTTTATTTTTCTCCATCTACAATGTTGGAGGAAATGAAGGGATTGAAAGAAGGATGCTCACTGAGTCACCCTCACTCTGTCATGGGAGGTATCCCTCTGCGGGGGTGTGAGTCCCACCAATGTGGAAGGCTTGATAAGGCATCTTTATCCATTTATTTAATTTCAGTGTGTTGTCATATATTTAAAATTACATATTCTTGGTTAGGTGGATTGGTTGATTATAATATCTAATTATAACTGGATGAAATCTCACATAAAAAAAGTGTCTTAAAATGATTCTTGAAAGAAAATCATGATTTGAATATAAAATACAAACTACAGGACAAGGTCATTATCACATACAACCTGAATTTAAAGTAATTACAGTTTAAACAGATCAGAACAGAAGTCAGGCAAAACACACACACACACACACACACACACACACACACACACACACACACACACTTCAAGATGAATCTCACCTGAAAAGTACATTAGAGCTTGAGATACCAGCATGAAGCTATAATAGTAAGCCTGAAAACTACTCAGAATTTAAAACTTGTGAACATCTAGTATCCAGAACATAAAAATAAACCTCTCCAATTTTTTTTTTTTAAACAATGTTTACATTCATGGGCTTCTCGTTCCATTAAAGTTTTTAGTGAATTTATAGATAAATATTTATATTTATCTTTTGAAGTTTTCTAACCTAATGGGGAAAGACCTGTTCTTTTGCCATAGCATAATTGGCTGAAATGACTTGGAAAATAATATGGTATAAACCGAAATTCATTTCTCGGCAAATGCTATGGAAAGACTCATGGGGAAAACATTGCTGCTGCAGATTTGGAGGATATAGCATTTGAATAAATTATCCAGTATGGGAGAATGGTTGTAGAATCGATGAAAGCAAAAATGTTTCAACATTTCTCAGCTTAAGGCAGTTTTAAAGACTCTTTAAATGACTATACAAATGACTGCATTTCTGTGAACCACTAAAGGAAAAAAAAATCCTCCAGAGATTATATATTCTCATTATAAAATAAACTTTAATGTAGTTCTTAGGAGAAATTATGCTATAATTTGGTAATAAATTAATTCAAAATTGTAATGGCTTAATATATGACAAGTTTGTTTTTTAGTCACACTAGGTTTGCTATGGGTCTAATGGCTTCCTCCCAAGAAGCATCTTCTAAGCCATGGCCTAGAGGACTAGGTGGGTTCCACTTTTGTCCTCCATCAACTTAGATAACGCTGCTAGGTCTCCCTAACAGGAAAAGAAAGGGCTGACGTTTTTTGCAGGGGCTTTCTACTGTCTTTGGCAACAAATGACTTTGTTTAATTCTGCTTACATTCCATTGGCCATAGTTAATGACTTGGTTAATGTTAAGATGGTGGGTAATAGAGCTTCTGGTATGCCTAGGAAAATATAGAAGGGTTGAATGCCTGATGACCACTAGAAATGTTCTTCTACTTCAATAAACATAATTTTTAAAGGAAGTTGTGTGTAAGAATGAATATTATGGAGTAGTTTCTTTGACTGGAACAAGAAAAGGATTCTGAAGCAGTATTATTAATACAAGATGGTACCATATGTAAAACTCATTTACTGCATTTTTCACAATGTATTTTAGCAATGAGGTAGAAGCCACAGTTTCATAAATGAGGTTAATTTTTAAAATACAAAGACTTTTCAACACAATGGAAACCTCAAAATACATAAATGACATGGAGATTAACTAGGATAATCATTTGTAATTCATAGGAGCTTTCCTGGCAATCTCATGATAATATATGATATTGTTATAGAACTTGAAGATGAATTATGCACTTGTAAAAATAAAAAGGTAGAGTTTCAAATTTGATCATTTTTGGGAGGACAAATAACTTATGTTGCCTGACATAATTTTTTGGCGGGGAAAACTCAAACACTCAAAATTTACATTTAATATTTAATAAAGGGGGATACTTCTGAATAAGATCATATGGAGAAAAAAATTGGAAAACAAATATACAAAAATGTAGAAATACTTTACTCATAATTGAAACCTTTACAGAAATACTGCTTACATAATCATTAACATACACTTAAAAACATATTAAAGAGGATCTTAAACTCCTCAAGAATGAAACAAACACCACTGACTAATTAGTGGATGAGATTTAAAATCATAGATGGGATTTAAAATCGTATTAACCCTTTTAGATAATTTAATTCATTATCTAACTCTTTTATTTGGATCTTATCTGTGTGAAGTATCTTTGACTGTGTTGATCATCGTTGAATCAAATATCTAAATTGAATGAGGAACATCCTAGCACTCAATAAAGGTGGATGGGGGAGTGGTGGTGGTGGTGGTACAGCAACAGGGTAGCCAGTTAGGTTGCACAGGCCCATCTAAACACGTGTGGTTATATGATTAGAACCAGGAAACTGGTTATTAGAAAAAGTAATTTAGTGAACTGTAGAGAGAAAATATTAAATATTCAAGCACCTCACAACAACTTAACACCAATTTTATTTGAGGAATTTCTTTAGGCGTTAAAATACAACAATAAACAACCACAGTAACAGTAATACCACTAACATTCTTGAGCATTTATTGTTTGCTTAGAGATTTGTATATGGGCCGGGTGCAGTGGCTCACGCCTGTAATCCCGGCACTTTGGGAGGCCGAGGCAGGTGGATCATGAAGTCAGGAGATCGAGACCATCCTGGCTAACACAGTGAAACCCCATCTCTACTAAAACAAATACAAAAAAATTAGCAGGCTGAGGCAGGAGAATGGCGTGAACCCGAGAGGCGGAGCTCGCAGTGAGTTGAGATCCGGCCACTGCACTCCAGCCTGGGCGACAGAGCAAGACTCCGTCTCAAAAAAATAAAATAAAAAATAAAAAATAAAATAAAATAAAATAAATAAATGTGTATGAACTCATTTAATATAGTCCTATGGGTTCACACATGGCTTTTGTTCAAATATTCTTTTATCAAGGTTGTAAAATACCTGTTTCAGTTCTGGTATCATTTTTATTTTATTTTGAAACCCATTTTTATTTTGATAAGAATACTTGAGTTCTACCCTCTTAACAGATTTTTAAGTATAATATGATATAGTTGACAGTAGGTACAGTGTTGTACAGCAGATGACTAGAACTTATTCAACTTGCTGGACTGAAACTTTATGCCTGTTTATTAACAACTCCTCACTTCTCCCTGTCTCAGACCCCTGGCCACCACCATTTACAGTCTTTGATTCTAACAATTTTAACTATTTTATATACTTCATATAAGTGAATTATGCATTATTTGTCTTACTGTCACTGGCTTATTTCACTTCGTATGATATCCTTAAGGCTCATCCATGTGTTGCATATTGCAGAATTTCCACCTTTTACACCTAAATAGTGTCCATTGAATGTATGTACTACATTTTCTTTATTGATGATGGATATTTAAGTTGTTTCTATATCCTGGCTATTGTGACTAGTGCTGCAAATAACATAGCTATGTTAATATTTGAGCTCTTGACTTCAATTTTTTTGAAAAAAGAAACCCCTCAGGATTGTTGGATTATATGACGGTTATGTTTTTAATTTTTTGAGGAACCTCCATAATGTTTTCCTCATAGTGGCTGTACCATTTTGCCTTCCCACCAACAGTATGCAAGAGTTCTCATTTCTCCACATTCTTACCAATGTTTGTCATCTTGTTTTTTAAATAGCCATTGTGACAGGTTTGAGGTGATACCTCATTGTGGTGTTGATTTTCATGTCCCTGATGATTGGTGATTTTGAATGTTTTTGCATATACGTGTTGGCCAGGTATATTTGTGTGTCATCTTTGGAGAAATGTATGTTCAAGTCCTTTGCCCATTTTTTCAATTGGATTACTGTTTTGGTTTTCTTGTTTTATTTTTTACTATTGAGTTATAGGCACTTCTTATACATTTTGAAGATAAGCCCATATCAAATATATGGTTTACAAATATTTTATCCTATTTCATGGTTTGTCATTTCATTCTGATTTTCTTGGTCATGCAAAAGCTGTTTAGTCTGATATAGTCCAACTTGTCTGTTTTTGCTTTTGGTGTCATATCTGAAAAATCATTGCCAAGACCAGTGTCAAGGAGCTTTTCCCCTACATTTTTCTAGGAGTTTTATAGTTTCTGCTCTTACATTTACGTCTTGAATTCATTTTGAGTTTGGTTTTTGTATATGGTATGAGATGTGTCATTATTTTTACATGTGAATATCCAGTTTTCCTAGTCCCATTTCTTGAAAAGACTATTATTTTCCCATTGTGTAGTCATAACAGCCTTGTTGAAGATCAGTTGACCACATATACTGGGATATATTTCTGGGCTCTCCATTCTGTTACATTGCTCTGTATGTCTATCATTATGCCTTTACCATACTGTTTTGTTGTGGTTGTTGTTTTTTAATATATGGTTTATTTATTTGTTTGAGACAGAGTTTCACTCTGTTGCCCAGGCTGGATTACAGTGGCACAATCTCAGCTCACCACAACCTCCACCTCCTGGGTTCAAGCGATTCTCCTGCCTCAGCCTCCCAAGTAGCTGGGATTACAGGCATGTGCCACCATGCCCAGCTAATTTTGTATTTTTAGTAGAGACTGGGTTTCTCCATGTTGGTCAGGCTGGTCTCGAACTCCTGACCTCAAGTAATCCTCCTGCCTCAGCCTCCCAAAGTGCTGGGATTACAGGCATGAGCCACCATGCCTGGCTTTGTTGTTGCTTTTTAAGACAGGTTCTCACTTTGTCACCCAGGTTGGAGTATAGTGGTGCACTCTTGGGTCACTGCAGCCTTGATCTCCCAGGTTCAAGCAATCCTCCTGCCCTCCAAATAGCTGTGACTACACGTGCACACCACTTTGCCCAGCTAATTTTTGTATTTTTTGTAGATATAGGGTTTTGCTATATTGCCCAGGCTGGTCTCAAACTCCTGAGCTCAAGTGATCCACCCACTTTGCCTCCCAAAGGGCTGGGATTTACAGGCATGAGCCACTGTGCCGGGCCTACCATACTCTTTTGATTACTATAGCTTGGTAATATGCTTTGAAATCAGGTAGTGCAAGGCTTTCAGCTTTGTTCTTATTTCTCAAGATCGGTTTGGCTATTGGTGGTTTTTGTGGCTCCATATAAACTTTAGAATATTCTTCTATTTATATAAAAATACCTTTGGGATGTTAATGTAGGCATTGCTTTGAATCTATAGATCTCTTTGGGAAGTATGAACATTTTAACAATATTAGGTCTTCTAGTCCATGAACACAGGATGTCTTTCCATTTGTTTGTGTCTTGCCGAATTTCTTTCATCAGTGTTTTGTATCTTTTTGTATACAGGCCTTTTACCACCTTAGATTTAATTACTAGGTTTTTTATTCATTCTTTTCGGCACTAACGTAAATGGGATTGTTGTCTTAATTTACTTTTCAGATAGTTTGTTAGCGTTCAGGTATGCAACTGATTTTTGTATGTTGATTTTGCAACCTGCAACTTTACTGAATTCATATATTAGTTTTAATGGATCTTTTTATAATGGTGTTTTCAGGGTTTTATAAATATTAATATAAGACCATGTCATCTACAATTTTACATCCTCCTTTCTGATTTGGATGTCTTTGGCTTTTCCCTTCAATTGTTCTGGCTAGATTTCCTAGTACTGTATTGCATGGAAATGGCAAGAGTGGGCATCCTCATCTTGTTCCTGTTATTAGAGGAAACACTTTGTTTTTCTTTGAGTATAATATTAGCTGTGGGCTTTTCATATATGGCCTTTATTATCTTGAAGTAATTTTCTTCTATTCCTAGTTTATCAAGAGTTTTTATTATGAAAGAATGTTGAATTTTGTCTAACACTTTTTCTGTATCTATTGCAATGATCATATAATTTTCATGATTTGCTCCATTAATGTATCATGGTTTTCACATGTTGAATCATATTTGTATCCCAGGGATAAATATTACTTAGCAACAATGTACAATCCTTTTAATGTGTGGTTGGATTTGCTTTGGTAGCATTTTATTGAGAATTTTTGTGTCTAGATTATTCGGGGATATTGGCCCGTAGTTTTCTTGTGCTATCTTTTTCTGGTATTGATAATAGACTAATGCTGGCCTAATAAATTGAGTTTGGAATTGTGCCCTCCTGTTCATTTTTTTTGAAGAGTTTGAGAAGGATTAGTATTAGTTCAATCTTTAAATGTGTGGTGGAATGAACACATTAAGCTATGCAGCTCCGGGCTTTTCTTTTTGGGGAGGTTTTGGTTACTAATTAAATATCCAGACTAGTTATAGATCTGTTCAGACTTTCTATTTCTTTATTGGTAGGTTGTATATTTCTAAGAATTTTCTTCTAGGTTGATCATATCAGTCGCTAATGATCTTTTTTATTTCTGTGGCATCAGTTGTAATGTCTCTATTTTTATTCCTGATTTTGAGTCCTTTCTTTCTTAGTTTAACTAAGGGTGTGTCAACTTTGCTTGTTTTTTTTTTTTTTTAAAAACCAGCTCTTAGTTTCATGTTTTTTTTTCTGTTCTTCATTGCATTTATTTCTGCTCTAATCTTTGTATTTCCTGTCTTCTCCTAATTTTGGGATTGGTTTCTTTTTCTAGTTTCTTGAAATGTCAAATCAGGTTGTGTGAAATCCTTCCCCTTTTTAATTAAGGTACTTATTTTTATGAACATTCCTCTTAGCACTGCTTTTGCTTCATACTGTGAGTCGCGTATGTTGTATTTTAGTTTTTGTCTTGTTTGCCTAATTTCCTTTTTTCCTATCTTTTTTTTTTTTTGAGGTGGCGTCTTGCTCTGTCACCCAGGCTGGCATGCAGTGGTGCCATCTACACTCACTGCAACCTCTGCTTCCTGGGTTCAAGCAATTCTCCTGCCTCAGCCTCCTGAGTACCTGGGATCACAGGTGCACACCACCATGCCCAGCTAATTTTTGTATTTTTAGTTGAGATGGGATTTCACCATATTGGCTGAACTGATCTCGAACTCTTGACCTCAGGTGATCCACCTGCCTCAGCCTCCCAAAGTGCTGGGATTACAGGCATGAGCCACCGTACCCGGCCCTAATTTCCTTTTTATCTCTTCTTTGATGCAATATTTTTTCAAGAGTGTGTTGCTAAATTTCCATATCATAGGAACATTTTTTTATTGAACATAATTACTGGGTACAAGACAGGAATAAGTGGAAGTGTTGAAGGTCAAGGACACTCTTATTAACATATAAATAATATATAGGCAATATATAAATATGTAGCAGGAAAACACTAGTTTTGTGCAGCCTCAGGAATACAATGTGGTAAATGAAAATATTCTTCTTTTCAAATGCCCTTGTATTTATGGGAACATGTGATCCAGCTCTAGCCAAAGAGAGGAAACTGAAAAACTCAGAATTAAGCTTTTGGGAAAGTCAGGACATATCCATATTTTTGTTTCTTAAAACAAAATTTACCCAAAGTTTGGGGTAGAATTTGGTGCTAGAGATAGACATTTTAGAATCCTCATCAATTTAATTTTTAAAAATTAAGTTTTGAGAATACTTTATATATTCTACATACAAATCATTATTCAGAAATGTGGTTTGGAAATATTTTCACTTTGTTGTGGCTTATTAATTCTCCTGAAGTGTCTTTTGCAGAGCAAAATTTTTCAACTTGGAAGAAGTTCAGTTTATCATGTTTTTCTTTTATAGATCATGCTTTTGTTGTGATATGTAAAACTAACTCAAGTTTACAATAGTTTTCTTCCAAAGGCTTCATAGTTTTACACACTTAACATTAGTATCTCTGATCCATCTTGAGTTTTTATATCAGTTGGAGGTCTAGATTGAGGTTTATTTTTGTTGTTGTTCATGGATGTCTAGTTAATTCAACACCATTTGTTGAAATGATTATCTGTTTTCCACTGAATTGCCTTAGGGCCTTTATAGAAAATCAATTGACCATATTTACGTGGGTCTATTTCTAAACTCTATACTCTCTCACTAATTGTGGGTCTATTCTTTCACCCATATCTGATTTTCAGCAGAGGAGTTAACATAGCAAAACATGGAAATAAAGACCATATATTAGGTTGGTACAAAAGTAATTGCAGCTTTTGCCATTACTTTCTTTTTTTTTTTTTTTTCTTGAGGTGGAGTCTCTGTTGCCCAGGCTGGAGTGCAGTGGCACCATCTCAGCTCACTGCCCCAGGTTCAAGCGATTCTCCTGTCTCAGCCTCCTGAGTAGCTGAGATTACAGGCACACACAACCACTCCTGGCTACTTTTTATATATTTAGTAGAGATGGGGTTTCACCATGTTGGCCAGGCTGGTCTCAAACTCCTGATCTCAGGTGATCCACCTGCGTCAGCCTGCCAACGTGCTGGGATTACAGGTGTGAGCCACTGCACCCGGTCTTGCCATTACTGTCGCTGTCAAAAACTACAACTACTATTGCACCAAACAAATAGAATATTTCAATAATGCAGGCAAGAAATGATGGTGTCTTACAACAGGTGGTAGCAGCAGGATTGAAAATACATAATCATGTTTTGGAAATATTTAGAAGAGCACATAGGATGTGCTTCAAGGTACAATACGGAGTGTGAGTAAATATGACAGTAGAAGGATGAAGTCAAGGATTTGGGCCTGAATGTCTAAAAGAAAGCTGTTTGCATTTTTCTGTGACTGGAGACACTAGAGAGAGACAGGATTGAGCTGAACGAAGAGTTCAGTTAAGGTTATGTTAAGTTTGAGCGTCTTAATTTAGGATCAAGTAGAAGAAAGTTGTGATGCCAAGTAGCCAGTTCTATATATTTGAGACCAAAGTTCGGGGTAGAAATTGGTGCTAGAGATAGACATTTTAGAATCCTCGCCAAGATGATGATATTAAAATCTGTGGAACTTAATGAAATAATCTAAAAAGTTAAAGTACACAGAAGATGTATGTGAGTCCAAGATCTAGGACACACAATGTTTAGGGGTCTGGGAGACAGGTGAGTGTTGGGAAAAGTAACCAGGCATAGGAAGTTATATCAAAGGACAAAGATAATAGTATTCTACAGTCTAAGTAAAGAAAGAATCAGAGCCACTGTATCTTTTAGTGGTTGCTGATAAAAAAAATAAGGTGAGGCTTGAAAAGTCAAGGAGAAATGGACATAAACTCTTTTGGAGGCAGGGGAATGGTGAAGGCCTGTTTGGGGTTGATTTAAAAAATGGGGGGAGAAGGTGAAGTTGAGATAGCAACACTGGAGTTCTGCCATAAAGGAATCAGAAATGTGTAGCAGCTGGGGTAGAAGGTGGAGTCTAGGCCGCTATCAATGTAGGACATATCAGTGCGTGTTTGTATGACTTTGGGAAAGATTCAGAAGAGAGGTAAACATTGGTGATGCAGGTGAAAAGTAACAACTGCAAGAGGATGTGAGATTGACTATTCTACAAAGGGGGTTCTTAGACTTTATGAAAGGAGGAACAATAAAAGGAGTAAGTCGTAATGTTCAATCGTAGAGTAACTATAGTTAAGAACAATGTAGTATATATTTCAAAACACCTATTAATAGAAATGAGGACTTGAAATGTCCTAAACTAATTGAAATAATATGTGCTTGAGGTGATGGATATCCTAAACACCCTGAATACAAATCATATTTTTTAAATGGAATTTTACTTTTCATAAAACAGAATATTCCAGGGCTATTAAAACATCTTCTCAATGCCACCAACATCCCCAAACTTATCTTTCCATCCAGCCATCTTTGGTTATTTATCTTTTCTACCAATCTTATGCCTATTGTTCTGTAGTCTACTTTGAACTACCAGAACTGGGACTCTGAGTAAGAAGGGACTGTGTTTACCAGACTCTTTTAGCAGCTGGCTTCTTGTTAAATTCTGCCAAAAAGGAGGTACTGATAAGGGGTCTGAGAGTAGAAAGAAGGAAGAACAATTTTGATTCTGGCTCCAAACACATTGGCAGTTGCTCTAGTAGCTGGTGGTTGTTGAAGAGTTGTGGAGACCAGATGGCTGTGCATTTACTCCTGCAAGCCAACTCTTCGAGGCTTCCAGCTCTGGCAGGGGCAGCATTCTTTGAAAGTTCTAGCTCCTGCATGTTAGAAAGTGCATGCCAATGGGCTTCACTGCTGAGATGATAGCAGTTTCCTGATTTCAGGGTGACATCTTATCTTCTTTCTGCTGCTCCAGCCCTTTTCATGCATTTTAATTATTTTACTGTATTAAGTTCTTTCTGCTTGAAATACTTAATGTTTTCTTTTGTTTGTTTTCCTGTGTAGGTCTTTACTGGTACTTGGTAACAGCAGATGTATCTCAGGAGAAAGGTTATTAAAATAAGAATATAACTGGACTTGAACAAAATGATCTCATCACCAATAGAAAATATGATACTGATAACCCATAGCATTCTTTATTTTCACAGTTAACTCATGTATTATCTGTTGAATCTTGGGAAAGAGCACCTGTAGAAGATAAGGCTTGGGGGGCCAATTGAACACTGAACCTGACCATTACAATGGTTATGGTGGCTTAAGGATGGTGAAATTATTTGAGCAGTTTTGACTGCATCAGAGAGCTTACACAAAGAAAACAAGCTCAAAGCTTAAAACTTTCAGCATCAGCAAAGATTCAAAGCTGAAAACTAGAGTCAGGATTTGTTTCTATAGTTTGAAAATTATAAGTAGTATTTGTACACTTTCCGAGTCTCATGTGAAAATTAGGGTCTTAATTGAAATGGAAATAAATTTTTAGAATTGAAAAGGAACACTTGGGTAAAATCTGAAAACCACAAGCCCCTCAATTTCCTGTGCACCCTTGCCAGTACGTGAAATTCTTCCTCCTTTATTACAGAGGCTCACCTGCCTGAAGATCCCCTGAAGCAGGTGCCTTGTGAGAAGATGCTCATTTTCCCTTAGACCCACTCCAATATACCTAATTACTTCTAGACCCATTACCAGAGTCATAGTACAGAAAGTTCTAGAAAGACATGCAAAAATTCTAACTACGATAGAGCTAAGTTTAAACTAAAAAGTAGGAAAACGCACATTTATAAGAGCCAAAACTTGGAAAATATGTGTTGGAATGGATTCTAAGAATCTTAGTGGGAACTTAACGGAGATCCACAGTGAAATGGCTTGGCTACAGTAGTTTATCTCACAGTGGACACAGCAGTTCTGCCTAGTCATTCTGTAGACATTTCCTTGGTTCTTAAATGCAGAGTTGGAACAGACATACTGAGAAAATGGCAAAATCGTTACATTGTGTTAGTCCGTTTGCATTGCTGTAAAGGAATATCTGAGACTGGGTAATGTATAAAGAAAACACGTTTGTTTGGTTCACAGCTCTGCAGGCTGTTCACGAAGCATGGTGCCAGTATCTGTTTCTGGTGAGGGCCTCAGGAGCTTATAATCACAGTGAAAGACAAAGGGGAGCCAGCATGCCACAGGCGAGAGAGGGAGCAAGAGAAAGAGGGAGGAAGTGCCAGGCTCTCTTAAACAACCAGATATTGTGCGAACTGATAACATGAAAACTCACTCATTAGGAGGACTGCACCAAACCATTCATGAGGGATCTGTCCCCATGACCCAAACACCACCCGCTAGGCCCACCTCCAACACGGGAGATCACAATTCAACATGAGGTTTGGAGGGGACAAAGTGCTCAAACTGTATCACTTGGTTCCCTGATCTGTAGAGTGTGGGTGTTGTGGTTTTTCTTTCTGTAGAAGCCTAAGGAATGTCTCTTCTTTATCAGCATATAACCAGAGCCACTGCTTTATCTATGGGAATACAACAGAAAATAATGCCCTCATAGAAGACGAGAGTTGAAGGGGTAATCATTCTTATCACATCCTCATTTAACCGCCCCATTTGGCAAATCGATTGTAGAGAATGACTATGGAGTATCGTAAATTCAATTAGGTAGTGATTTCAATTTACAGCTGCTGTTCCAGATGTGGCATATTTACTTAAGCAAATTAACGCAGCCCTTGACAGCCGATATGCATACTGATTAAGTGCTTTTTTCCCCCTCTATATTAATATCAAGGACTACCAGAAGCAGTTTGTTTTACCTGGAAAGGAAAGGGCAGTATCAACTCATTAACTGTCCTCCTCTCAGTCATAAAGGTGTGGAGAACTTTGACACTTTTGACATCCTATAGATCATTCACTACACTGACTGGACCGGAAGAACAGCACATGGCCAGCATCCTAGAAGCCTGAGTAAGACAAAGATGTGCTAGAGGAGAATGGTGAATGCCATGAAACTTAAGGGTTCTGTCTCTTTGGAAAAGTTATTAAGGGTTCAGATGTCTGGAGCTTGTTGGGATATCCTCTCCAAAGTGAAAGACAAGTTGCCTACCATTAAGAAAGAGGCACAATGATCTCTTTGAATTTCAGAAATAGCGTATACCAATTTGAGTGTGCTGCTCTCATTCATCTTCTAAGCAACTGATAGTTTTGGGTGAGGCCTGGAGCAAAATAAGGCCTGCACTAGGTCCAAGCTGCAGTGCAAACTAGTCTACCATTTAGGGCTTTTGACCCAGTTGGCATAATGCTGCTGAAATCTATGACAAAGAGGCACATCAATAGACCTCTGGCTCCTGCTTTTTAACGAGCCCAAATAGAGTCTAAATATCTGGCCTTGGAATACCAGGTGATCATAAAACCTGAGACACCCATCGCCAACTGAATGACATTTGATCCACCAAATCGTAATGAAGTACATGGACGTTAACACTCTTTTATTAAGTGAAAGTGTTATATATGTTCTGAACCAGTGACTACAGTATGGTGCTTTTAAATTCCACAGCCAAAATACCACAGGTTCAAGAATCAAAGCGTAGAAGTGGAAGGTGTTCCTCCCATTATTATTTTTAATAGCCCATTTCTCAAAGTGCTGCTGTTTCTTCCTAAAAAATTGAGCTCCATTGGGTCAGTGGTCTTAATTCCTAAGAGCGTATATGCCAGTGTGTATTAAGTACTTCAAAGGCTCTCAGCAACTTAGGGAGGTAAATTAAATAGTCCTCTTCTTAAAATGAGGATCAATATACCACTGATAGGGGCAGTACTGGGATTGAACCTAGGTTCTTTGGGTTCCAAAGACTTTGCTCTTTTCCACTATGTAATTTCAGCCTAAAAGATAGCTGCAGAATGCTGCTACTTCATGTTCTTGGTACCAGAACTTTGAGCCCTTACCCCATCACAATGAAAACCATGTCATGTTGGCAACAAGCCCATTTGTTCTAGTTACTATGACTGTGTAGCAGCCACCCCCAAATAATAACTTTTAGTTTGTTCATGATTCCCCAATTTGGGTAGGGCCCTGGAGGCACAGCTCTGTTCTCGGTGTGAGCTTGAAGGTTGATGGCTAGAATCACCTGGAGGATTGTTCACTCACATGTCTGCTGGTTGATGCAATCACCTAAGACCTTAGTGGGAGTTGTAGGCTGGAACACTTAGGCATAGTCTCTACATGGGGCCTTGGCTAGCTTACAGCACAGTGGCTTGCTCCCAAGGGTGAGCATATTAAAAACAGACAGCCAAGTAGAAGTTGTATGGCCTTTGATGACCCAACCTCAGAAGTAATGTCATTACTTCTGTTTCTTTGTACTTGTTTGACAAAGGCTGGCCCAGTTTTAAGGAGAAGGGAAATAGCCTGTAGGATGTGGTAGAAAAGTGGCAAGATTCTAGAAATGCATGCGAGACTAGAGATATTGCCATGACTATTCTTGAAAAACATAATCTGCTACACCATTACAAAGGCTAATTGAGGAGTGGGACTAAACTTAAAGGTATATTTACAGACTCAGCCATGGTTAATTCAGGGACCATTGTGGTCTTGTCTGTGGGCAGCATCTATGGTCCACAGGAAGCTGAAAAGGTAAGCCAAGATGCTGCCCACAGACAAGACCACCATCGTCCCTGAATTACCCATGGCTGAGTCTGTAAATATACCTTTAAGTTTAGTCCCTACCCCCATAGAAAGAGATCCCTCTACTCAATTTATGATGGCTTTTGAGTATTCTGCCCAACTGTCTTTGAGTGCAACAATGAATTTTTATTGCCTTCTTTGGGAGGAGTAATATCAAATGTCATGGGGATTTTTATGAGGAAACAGCAGTACCTTGGTCCTGCTCTGTCATAATTATATAAAATAAAGCTACTACTAATTACAAAATCATTTCATAAAGGTAGAAAAGTAAGGGAGATATATAAGGAAGTCATATTACACACAGAGGGCAAAACCAGCCAAACCATCTATCCTTATTTCCCACCAGAAGTTAGAAAAGAGATATAATAGTTTGATATATGTCATGCTGTATGAGTACTGACACACTAAACAAGGAACAGGATACAGCGGCAATAAAAATTGGGGAATGACACTCAGTGATTACCTAAGTAATTCCTGGACCTGGTAAAGACATTTTCACCAGTCCTCACTAGTTCATAGGCTCGCAGCAAAAGTACTCCATGAAAGTACTTAGCCCCTTCTCTATCACTCCCCAGAGTGTCTTGGGTAGTCCCCAGGAGTTGAGGTGGAAGGGGAGGATGCTTCATGTGTTCATAGATAATTATCTTGTGGTCTACCTACTTCCTATTAGAACTCCAATTTCCTTGCCAACATTTTAATCTCTTAATCCCCCTCAAACAGCAAGACCTCCTCAAAGGGCCTGTGCAGTGTGATATATGAAGTTCAGGGGAGATCTCTTCTAACCATCCAGTTATGTATAGTCGTTCTCTGTACCTCTCACCAGAACCACATGAACCCGGTTTATCCAGCTTCTCCTCCATTAGCCTGGCACCCACCCAAAGCTTTGGGCTGGAGACTGACAGCAGAGACCAGTTTCCTGCCTACTTGTTCCCTTGGCCACTGCACAGGCATCATCCATGTTCTTAACTATGCCCAGAGGAGTTTGCATCCCTTTCTAGACTCAGTAGATGGCTCTTAATTATAAGTACCTCCATTTTGTAACTTCTTAAATAAGTCTTTCCAGTGTTTTCTAAATGTCTTGCTGGGCCATAAGCAGTGATGGCATTTGGTGAGACAGGCAGAACTCTAGTGGCCTGGAAGAAAGTCTGTGTTGTGGCTGCAGGAATTATTCTTGGAGGAACAAAACAAGTTGGAAATAAAGGCAAGTCAATGATATTGCAGGAGAATGCAGCTTGAAGCTTGATCAGGTACATGGGAACCAGCCACCTGATAGTGGCTTTCCTCATCCCCCAAGTCCCACTTGTTTTCAGCATGGGAGAGTTAGATAAGGCAAAAGTGGAACCACTGAGTACAAGAGATAAACATTCCTAAAATGGGAATTTTGGCTGGCCACGGTGGCTCACACCTTTAATCCCAACACTTTGGGAGGCCGAGGCGGGTGGATCACCTGAGGTCAGGAGTTCCAGACCAGCCTGGCCAACATGGTGAAACCCCATCTCTACTAAAAATACAAAAATTAGCTGGGTGTGGTGGCAGGCGCATGTAATTCCAGCTACTAAGGAGGCTGAGGTGGGAGAATCACTTGAACCCAGGAGGTAGAGGTTGCAGTGAGCTGAGATGGCACCACTGCACTAAAGCATGGGTGATAGAGTGAGATTCCATCTCAAAAATCAATCAATAAAAATAAAATGTGAATTTTGTCTTATTTCTTCTTGATTAAAATCTTGTGGTAGCACCCTATTGCCTTTTGAGTAAGATCATTAACTCCTACACATGGTATATAAGGACCTCCCTAATCAGGTCCTTTCTACCTTGTCAGCCCCCTTTTCTGTATTCATTTGCTAGTGCTGCCCTAACAAGGGACCTCAGACTGGGGGGCTCTACTCCCAGTCTACTTCCTTTGTTTCTGCAGGTAAGTTACTTAACTTCCCTGAACCTCATTTTCTTCATCTCTAAGCATGGGGTTAGTAGTGCCAATTTTGAATTGATGTAAGAATTAAATGAGGTACTATATTCTAGTAAAATAATAATCATAATCATTAGTCTTTATAAATTGATGACTTAGAAACATTTTTGTATTAATGTGAAGACAAAAATTATATGGAATTAAGTCTACCATATGAGCTCAATTATGTAACAAAAATCATACACATGCACACATACAAATATAGACATTATACAAATGAGTGGAAATCAATATACTTCTGTTAGTTGGGTCTTCTAGAAGCAGACATTATGATGGAATTAGGATTTTAAACACTTTGTGGGAATAAGACCTGTGAGAGAGAAAAGGAAGAGGAAGCAGGACTGGGCAGAAAAAGGCTTCAGAGAAGTGTGTGTGAAAGGAGAGAGGAGGGAGAGCAGGACTGGACAGGAAAGATTCACAAAATAGATGTGACACAGTCTCTGCCAACCCAGTAGAGATCTCTGGAGCAAGACTGATCATTAGTGAAGTTCCCTATTAAGCAAGATTGGCCAGGCCCTGGTACCTCCTCAAGTATAGTTATTGGCTGGTTCTGCCTGGAAAGAGTATGGCCTCAGCTCAAAAGCTGGAGAGGATCCCTAATATGGTTTGACTATGTCCCTACCCCAATCTCATCATGAATTGTAGCTCTTATAACTCCCAGGTAATTGAATCACGGCGACAGTTTCCCCCATTCTTTTCTCGTGGTAGTGAATAAGTCTCTACTTTTTTAGAGGTTTGCCCTTTTGCTTGGCTCTCAATTCTCTCTTACCTGCTGCCATGTAAGACGTGCCTTTTGCCTTCCACCACTATTGTGAGGTCTCCCCAGCTGTGTGGAACTGGGAGTCCACCAAATCTCTCTCTCTCTCTTTTTTTTTTTTTAATAAATTGCCCAGTCTCGGGTATGTCTTTATCAGCAGCGTGAAAATGGACTAATACAATCCCCAAGGTGTTTCATATCTGGAGGCTGTCAGCCCATTATGCTTCTTGCAGCTGCACTCTGAGTTCTTTCTGGAAGGGAGATTCAAGTGGCTTACCTCCATAGCAGTTACACCCATTACTCTTTAGATAACGAAGGTAAGATCTGCCTACATTTTTTTCCTCATAATTTTCTGTGTTTTTAAGAATTCTTATACTTCATCATTCATTCTCTTTTAATCAGATGTGTATTTTAAATTACACCCAGAAAAAAGTATATTTCTTTTAAATACAGTAAGATGGCCTATAATACTAAAATAGTATGAGTTTTAATAATTATTATAGCTAATATTTGTTCAATGCTTATTTTATGCCCCTTGGTATATTAAGTGCTTAACTCATACTTTTTTTTAGTCCTTGCAAATGAAACATTCTTCCCATTTCATCTGTCAGCATTCTTAGAGGAAAACAATATAACTTTGGTTAACTTAGAAAAGATATTGCTTGCATGGACATAAGGAAACTACAGCCAGCCTACAGGAAGGCTGAGACATGGGCTAGGGATCAGGAGCCCCGGGGGTGGAGCAGGGCAGCTAGGATGGATGCTGCTTCCTGGCGGCCCCATACTGCCTTGGCTGTGCTCTTACCATCCAGTCTTCATCTCCCTTTACAGGTGTGTACTGTGCCCTCCAGAGGCAAAGTCTCTGCGGGCAGAGTTGTTGGTCCATACAAGGTCATATTGTTGTTGAGAGGATATCTGGCCTCTTTGGTTACCACGGTGGGAAGATTTACAAGTGGGGAATGCCTCAAAAGGAAAGAGAAAAAAAGGGAGTATGATGCCAGGTAGGAAGAGAAGGGAGGGAGTCAGAGAGGCAGAGAAAGAAGATGGGTAGGAGAGAAGAAAGGACAGGGAAAAGTGAAGTGATGAGAAAGAATAGGAAAAACATGTCTTCTATTATTTTATAGATGAGGTAACAGAAGTAAAATACCTTCCTCTTAGACATACAGATGATAAGTGGTAGAGCCAAAATTCAGCACCAGGCAGCCTGAGTTCAGATTCTGTGATTGATTTATTTATTTAGGGTTTTTTTGTTTTGTTTTGTTTTTTTGTTTTGTTAATTTTTTAGATGGAGTTTCGCTCTTGTCACCCACGCTGGAGTGCAATGGCATGATCTTGGCTCACTGCAACTTCTGCCTCCCAGGTTCAAGCAATTCTTCTGCCTCAGCCTCCCAAGTAGGTGGGACTACAGGCACGTGCCACCACACCAGCAAATTTTTGTATTTTTAGTGGAGATGGAGTTTCACCATGTTAACTAGGCTGGTCTCGAACTCCTGACCTCAGGTGATACACCTGCCTTGGTCTCCCAAAGTGCTGGTGTTACAGGTGTGAGCCACCATGCCCCGCCAATTCTGTGCTTTAAATAATCCTACTGTTCTTGTATTCCAGGCTCTGACAGGCCAGAAAAAGAGAGAATACACTAAATACTAATTTCTAATCTTCCAAGGTCACCTTACTTCCTAGACTCTGCAGCATTCCAGACTGAATGCATAATTATATACTGGTTTGACTTGACCACTACCTCTGTTCCTTAGAAAAACCATACACAAATTGAGAGAACAAAGTACCCTGAGAACACGATGTAAGCCAGAGAAATTTTTTAAAAGGTTGACTTCAAGTACAGAATGGAATATTTTAAGGTAATTCACACTTGCCTCTAAACAGCTTTTTTTCAGGTCTAACTCACAGCCTTTCTTACCGGCCACCAGGCAGGAGCAGAAGCTAACTGGAATTGTTGCTTTAATACCTCAATTCTGGTCTTCGTATGACCTCCATCATAAGTAAATATAAGTGAATGAATGAATACATGTATGCTTTCCTCAAATTCGTATGCCTTTTCCTAGGACTTTTTTTCCACAGGGATACAATAATCTACTTTTTTTTCTTGAAGTATTTAAACAGTTTCTAAAATTAGATCTGCCACTTGGAGACTCCCATGTCTTAACAAAACTGTTCCTTATCTCTTTCTCTTAATCAACATACTGCTTCCCATGGATTTTTGTTGAAGACTCAGTTTGTCAGTTGCCCAGACCTTCATCTCTGACAATGTGACACTGGCCATTTGAATTTCCTTCTCCTACTAAGAGATACTTTTAGCATATCTGTTCCTTGTGACTCATCTTCTGCCTACTACACTTAAGTTACAGAAAGACTAGAATTGTTCCTGAAGTGCTCAAAACCCAGATGGCAACAGAAATGAGAATGTAAACAATCATCCCTGGAATTGGGGTGATGAACATCTTAGGAGGTAAGCACCGAGGCATGGTGGCAAGAACTCTTGCTTTTGATTCAGGAGAGCTGGGTTTGAATCCCAGAGCCACAATGCATTCACTGTGTGACCTTGAGCAAGGCACTTAACCATTCTGAGCCTTGATTCCCTTACCTGGTAAGCAAGAACACTAAGCTGTGCCTCCCTGGGGGGCTGCAAGGCCCAAGCTGAATGATGTGTGTGGTTGAGTTTTGAACTAGAGAGAGATATATAAAGAATGCTATCTTTGTTGTTGTGGACAGTCTGGAAGGAGTCTTAGAAAACTAGAAGAGTATGTTTCAAGCTTTCTGCCTTGCAACAAACATTTACGTTTTCCTTTGGCAAACCCCAAATAGACCTTTCCAGGCAGTGGCCAATCAGACAATCCTGTGAGCCAGGGAGGGACCATCCCTGGCTCTCAGGAAGCATGGTGCCCCAGCTACGGTTCCTGACTAACACAAGAACGAACCTTGATGCAGGCAGAGCAGTGGGCAGCTCTGCCCATGTCGGAGCTGTGAAATTGTTAGTCCGTGTGGTTTCTAGGACAACTACTCTGCACATCCATACTGGGTGTAGAGGTGGGGAAAAAGCTGCTTAACATGTTACATTCTTGCACTGTGCTTTTAACTTTTCCCTTCATGCCCTTTATTGCTTTACTATAATTATGTGTTTATGTGAGAAAATGTTTAATGCTGGTCATTTTCCTACGTTTTAAGTTCATTAAGGGAATGGGAGATGCTCATTTTGAACACTTTTGAGTTCTCAACACTCCTCAAAATGTCATCACTCAACTAGTCACTTACAAAGAATTTACTAGGCCAGTCACAGTGGCTCAAGCCTGTAATCCCAGCACTTTGGGAGGCCGAGGCGGGTAGATCACGAGGTCAGGAGATCGAGACTGTCCTGGCTAACACGGTGAAACCCCGTCTCTACTAAAAATACAAAAAATCAGCCAGGCAAGGTGGCAGGCACCTGTAGTCCCAGCTACTCGGGAGGGTGAGACAGGAGAATAGCGTGAACCTGGGAGGCGGAGCTTGCAGTGAGCCGAGATCACGCCACTGCACTCCAGCCTGGGTGACAGAGTGAGACTCCATCTCAAAAAAAGAAAAGAAAAGAAAAAAAAATTACTAATGCATGAATAGTAAATATGTATTTTTGAAAATTAAAAAACCCAATATAGTATTACACTGTCATATTGTGTGGGAATATTTACTTTTCCTTTTGGCTTCCTGTTACAATAGAATCAGAATAAGAGAGAGGATTAACTTGATAAGGATACAAGGATCAATGGAAACATTGTATTATCCCTATTTCGTATTTTGATTATTTGAGTAGCCAGTATGTGCTGAGATAATGTATGAAAAACGTATCTGGCTGCTATTTTTGTCTGTCTCCTTTAATTTCTAAAGCATTAATGCAGTAGTGAAGTCTTCAAGCTTTTGTTCATTCTTCAAAGAGCCTTTGGAGCATTGTACCTTTAGACAGGATCCCAGAATCTCAGGGACACTTGCCTAAGTATGTGACATTCATCCTTGGTGAAAAACTCTCATAAAAACAGGTGGGAGCCCTTTACTGAATGTGTGTAGACATTTCCTAACTCATATCTCAATTTCCATGTACAGAAAATTCTCATACCCAATGACAGATATAAATTTTGAAGAGTTGTTATACAAAACATTTCCAAAAAGTATTTACAATTTACCTCATCAGGCAAGAAATACAAAGATGTATATATTTTTTTTGGTTGTTAAAAAAAATTGTTTTCTCAAATGCACTGTGGCATTGATTGGGAGGAAAAGTGAGTGTTAGTAGCTCTGAGATACTTTCTACCCCAACCATCCCTATTCAAGTTCATAATAAATTCAGAACTATGGTTGTTGCATGAATTGGATGAAGCATGCTATCATGGCACAGTACTTTGCAGGCCTCCAGCAAGCCCAACAACTGATGGTTTACAGCTGTCATGGTTGTAGCAGTGGGAGCTAATAAGAAAATATCTCTAGGATGTCTGTTAAAGCAACTAGAATGCAGAATAAGAAAACCAAGGTGAATATTCTGTCAGAGATAAGGACCTAATTTAATGGAAAAGCTGGCGCTTTCATGCCACTCAGCCAAGGCATGTATTGAGAGGAAGCATTACATAAATAATGCCTTGATACAGCTTGGGCTTCTGCCAAAATGCTAACGGATGTGAACCAAAACAACATGTCAAAAAAGATTTTTTTTTTAACCACAAATATATAGATAATATCACTGCCCATTTGCAGATAGGCATGCTAGTTTTTAAAAAATATTACAAGGATTTTTATGGCCCCTTAAGTTACATTCCACATGTGGGTAAAACTGAAGCAATTTATGGGCCAAAATGTCCTGGTCTCAAGAAACTCAAAGTACAATGAAAGAGGCAAGTAAACCAGCATTACATAGTATGAAAAAGGAGCTAGACTAGACCAAGTGCATCATAGGGGGAAGAGTTTGCGTCTTCATCTTTCTCCAGCTCTTAGTCCAATGCCTGGCACATGCATTCAGTTCTTACTAAATACTGAAATGGGTAATAACTGAATGTAGAGCTTCATAATATAGGAGCTCAGAGGAAGGGACACTTAAGTCCAGGTAGTGGGGGTAAATAGAAGGTCAAAAACAACTTTACAGAGGAAGTGACTTTTGTATGGAATTATGACTGTTTGGAGTTAAACAAGCAAAGAGGTCAAGAACATTATAAGCAGCAGGAAAGTTTATCCAAGAAAGAGCAGGGATTAAGAGCAGGGCAATTTCCTAGATTTGCAAATAAAATCCTTTGTTATGCAGGTAGCTATGTAGCACAAGGTAGGTGGTAGGGAATAGATGTGGAGTTTTTTGATGGACAGAGACCAGATCTTGTATAATGTTACGGTGAACTTGAATTTCAGCCTTACAGCCATCGAAGCATTTTAAAAAGTAAACTGACATAACTGAATATACAGTGTTAAAAAGACTGCTACGATGGCTTTGTAGAAGATCACTTGGCTATGTGGGGCAATAAAATTGTAGGCAGAGTGTAACTGAGAGGCTTTGAGATGATCTAGACAAAACTTAGGGGAGACCTGAGATAAGGCAGTAATAACAAGGACAGAGAGCTGTGGACTCATTCAAAAGTGGGCGCAGGGACTCACGTCTGTAGTCCCAGCACTTTGGGGGGCCAGGGTGGGCAGATCACCTGAGGTCAGGAGTTGGAGATCAGCCTGGCCAACACGGCAAAACCCCGTCTCTATTAAGAACCCAAAAATTAGCCGGGCGCCTGTAATCCCACCTACTCAGGAGACTGCGGCAGGAGAATAAAATAAAACAAAATAAAAAATAAAAGATATATGGGAGATAGAATTGGCAAAGACTAAAGATTATATGTAGGAAGAGAGAAACAAACAGGTGTGAAGAAAAATGCTCAGGGTTCTGACTTGGGCACCTGGAGAAGGATAATGCCATTCATTGAGGGTAGTGAACACTGGAAGGGAAGAATTTGGCCAAGGTAGATATAAATGGGTTCTCTTATTTATGTGATCAGCTTCAACAGGTTGTGGAATATTTGAGTCTGTGTATTATAGCTCGTAACAGATCTCTAAGGATTAACTTTGAGAATCATAAGCTTATAACTTGTAACTGTAGAGAGTCTAGATTAGATCATGCGTAAGAATACACAGAATGAGAGGAGAGCCTGGGCCAGAGCCCGGAATGAACAGCAAGAGGGACAGGAAAAGCTCTTTTAAATAGCTTGAATCCCAAAACTGCATAAACAGAGAAAGAAAGAAAATGTAGGTGGCTGAGGTATATGTATATCCATTAAAGGAATGGCACAACAACAAAACAGATAAATCAAGGATAGATCAACATCTTAGCTCTCAGAAATATGGTTTAATCTTAAACTTATTGTCTCTAACTTCTGGCATTCCCAGATCATAGATCAAATGTACTAGAATTATAAAATCTGCTTTTTCTCTCATGCAGGTGGCAAAAAAGGTACCTTTTAGATGATGCTAGCCCCATAGGACATCCCCAAAGACAAATATCTCCTATTTGAGAATCAAGATGTGATTGTAACACACTCCTGTCTGTCTTTCCTGATGAGGCTCCTGCTGCACATTTTGGGATTTGTTTTTTTTATGGTGGTGGGGGTCAGTGGATGGAGTCTGAAAGCAGGAACTTGCAAAATATGCTACTGAGTGTAGAAGGGTTTAACCTTTATATATCTTTGGAGAAGTATGCCCTTGAAAAGAATATATTGACATACGTGTCATCTATGTCTGGAGTGGTGATGGACATCACGTGATCAATAAGGTTTCCATCACCCCAGCTGCTAGGGATTTTACTGCTTCCCTTTAAATGTGTTTTCTGAGATGGTGTTTTTATAATGCTCTTTGTCTAATTAACTTGGATATTTTGACAGTCTAAAGTTTGCTTTATTTGTGAGCCTTGGCACTTAATCTGATGCCTTTATTCCCACTTTCGCTGCCATTGGCAATCATCTTTAAAATGGAAATCACCTAAATGAAATCTAGAATATCCACCTATTATATGCAGCTGGGAAGCCTAAAATGGCCTGGCTCAGGATAGATTCAGTTTTGGTTAAACTAAATACAATTCCTGCCCAACTCTATTAATAATGAAAATACTTATTTATAGTTGTTTAATAAAGGCAGCATGGACCATATCTATATTAGAATAGAATAGTGAGGACTTGAAAACAAGGAAACAAGCCTACAGAATTTTCTATAAGAAATGCCCAAATAAAAGTGAAGAAAAGTTTAAAAATAAATGGATTTGTTTTCAAACAAAACCACATTTTAAAATTTTCTTCACATTTATGATTTCCTCACTGCCACCCTGTTTAAGGCAAGACTTCTGTCCCCCGTTTTACAGATGAAGAAAGTGAAACAAGAACATTGAGTAACTTGACTAAGGTCAGATTTAGAGAACAGATGAGAATTTAAACCCAGGTCTTCCATTTTCACCTGTCAGAAATCATTCTTTATTCCGTGGAAATGGAAAAGTAGTCATTCTTAATTCTCTTACTTAAGAACTGATTAGGAAGTCATGCCTTTCCAAAGTATGTTGAAAGCCTCTGAATCACCATCCTTAGGGAACACATTTTTCTCAAAGAGACATTTAGATTCTTTATTTGGTGTTCATTAATTAACAACTTCTTAATGAGTACATTTTACAGGTGAAATTCAACTATTCTACCAAAAACAATGTTTATTAAGAAGTGTAACAAGAATGTTGGTTAATTATTTTTTTTTCCTTTTAAAGCACTCAGTAGCCAAACTTAGAATACCCTATCCATTCTTTTTGGTTTTATGAACTTGTCTGATATGAATAATCTAGGATAGGCAATTGATTGAGTTCACAGTGACCTCATTTCAACTGGGTACATAATTTAATGAACATTTCTTGCAAGTGAGAAAATGCTTTTCCAGCTACATGTCAAGATTATTTTATATATGTAACTCAGGTAATACATATATGTGTATACTGTAACATGCATACTATGTATATGTGCATCAGGATATACACACATGTATGATGTATGTGCATCAGGATATACACACACGTGTATGATGTGTGTATATATATCCTGAAGCATTCTTCCTTTCGTTCTGAACAATTTCTTATTCTTCTAAGAGGTTAGTCAGATTTATTTTTGCACCATGACTGAGACTAAATGGATAAAAGTTCAATTAGATTCTATATTATACTAAAGACTGAACTATTAGTTCCATGTGAAATAAGGCTTATATTTTTAAGCAGGCTTTTTAACAAGCCTTCTAAGAGTTTAATATTTAATGCATACTGCTAGTGTAATAGCACTGAACTGCACTAAGCTTACTGCTCTTTTAAAAATCAACCCAAATTTCTGCTTATTTAATTCATGGTTTATCCAAGGTATTTTATGCATTAACTTGTCTTATATGTCATTCCATAATCCAGGAAAATATTTTAAATTTAACTCAAATTTTTGTTTTGTGATACTGGAGTTTTTAGCTAAATTAACAAGTCCAGCATATTGGATTTTTTAGCTAAATTGACAAGTTCAGCATAACATATATATTGCTGGTAGCTTAATAGTTTAATTCACATATTAAACTATTTCATTTAACATATTTTATATTGAAGTCTTATCAATCCTGTCTCAGAAATTTAATTTTGGCTTAAGATGTAATACATGCTATCATAAGACTTGGACTTCATATTTTTCAAATCCTGAAAATCTGGAGACCCCTGCTTTGCCAAATCACAGCTTCATATGTTACAGGAAGAGTAGCAACCTGCATTTTTATTTTCTCTGTACTGGCCAAAAACCTGTGCCCCTGGAGAAAAATGATCTTGAGGAAAGAGATATAAATCAGTTGGATATTTAGACAAGAGGAATAGGCAAGGTTAATATTAGAATAAAGTTTATTTTTTCCAATTCCACATAATTAAAATCCTTAGTTGTACAAAAATTGCCTAGCGTAGAGGTCACATATTGTAAAAAGAAAAAAAATTAGAAAAGTGTAAGTATGTTCATTTGCCCCTATTCCCTAGAACATAGTCATTGTCAAACTTGGACCCGTATCCATGAAATAGGTGAAAATGTCACATTTGGTGTCATTTCAACTTTTATGTTTTATATTATGAGTGATATTATAGATACATGATTTATAAACATGTATCTATTTGATGCATTTGGGTTTTATCCAAATAAAATATATATAAATTTATTCACTGAAACATAAATGGAGATATGGCTTCGTTTATTGCCTCATGGATGTTCAGACATCAATTAAGTGTCCCATTTCCCGGTAGACTCAATTTCTATATAACTTAAATTTTTATAGTATTGTGTAATAGCCTTACCATTTTCAGAATTGGCATATCAATTTTTTTCTTATTCTTGCATTTCAAACTCTTTCTGAATCTTACTTTTTCCATGTGAACTATAGAATTACCTCATTAATCTCACCCCCAAAAATTCATGCTGGTATTTTGAAATACATTTTATTGATATATAATTTACATAAAGTTAAATGCACCCATTTTAAGTGAACAGCTCAGTAGGTTTTGGTAGATATGTGTAACTGCACATTTTCATCACCTCACAAAGTTCTCTTGAGCTTCTTTGTAGCAATTCTCCCATCCTGGCCCCAAGCAAACAGGGATCTGCTTTCTGTCACTGTCAACTAAAATTTCATGTAAACAGAGTCAATACCATAAGTACACTGGTGTCTGGCTTATTTTATTGAGCATGGTGTTTTGGTATTCATGCATGTTGCGTGTATGAAGCACTTTGTTCTTTTATTGCTAAGTAGCATTCCACTGTATGAGAATGCCACTTTCATTTGTTCACCTGAGAAAATTCATAGGGTCAAATGATAGCTAGGCTTTTAGTGTGAGGTTCGATGTTTATCTCGTTAGAAGTAAACAGTGGTTAGCTGTACAGTGGTTGCTATAGTTCTGGTATCAACGGCTGAAATCTGCTCTGTTATCCCTTTTTTGTCTCCCTGTTTTCTTTGGGTTTTCTTAAAGACTACTTAAAGAGTCTAAGGCTTAGAATTCTTTAGCTGTAATCCCCTCCTGTTATTATATAGGAGCCCTATTGATGTGAGGGGAGGGAAAGCAATCTACAGTCCAGTGATTAGGTCTGTCTTTTAGTGAGCCTGAGTTAGATATTTCCCTTTCTCCATATTAAAGACTAGCAAGGGCTGGAGTTGAATGCTTCCCTTCCCCTGGGCTAGTTAGGCTTTGGTAAAACACCAGCTGGCTAGGCTCTGGCAAAATAGTTTCCTTTTCCAGGAGGCCTTATTTAAAAATAACAGAAAGTTCCAGCTATGTAGCAAACTGGTTAGTTTTTCCTTCCTCCTACTGTAAGCACAATGGTTTTTGGAAGTAAAACTCACAGAAGTGTGGGCATCCTATTAAGCTGGACCCCCTTGAAATTTTTAACTGAAGCTAGTCTACACTGAGCCTCTAGCACCTCATCAATTATAATTTAAAGTAATCCTTCTGATACTGGCCTCAGGTGAAGGCTTTTGCTTGTTGCACTCTGATTCTCTGTATCTACCTGTCTGTCTCTCTAGTTTTCAAGGCAGCAGTTTGCCCTTTGACCTCAGTACTCCAAGGGATCTAATAAGATCTTCAGTTCATTCAGATTTTCTTGTTGTGAAGATGAGGGTGATGACTTCTAAGGTCATGTTAGCTTGGAAACAGAAAGTACTCTTGTTATTCATTTTTAAAATATAGTAATTTGGTCTTACTGAGTTATGCGAGTTATTGATATTTCTGGAGAAAAGTGTTTTATCAGATACGTGAATTGCAACTAATTTCCCTTTCAATTTCCTTTCTCGATTGTCCACTGTTAGCATAAACAAAATAAGTTGATTTTTCTATGTTGACCTTATATCCTGAAAACTTGCTAAATTAAATTAGTTCTATTAGCCAATTTATAGATCTTTTAGGATTTTTAAATGTACATAATCATGTTGTCTTCCAATGTAGACTTTTACTTATTTTTTGTGTGATTTGTCTGTCTTTCATTTCTTGACTAATCACATTATCTAGAACCTCATATAGTGTGGGATAAAAATGGTGATATCACACAGGCTTGCTCCATTCCGAGTTTTTTTTTTTTTTTATTTTTTTTTATTTTTTATTTTTATTATACTTTAAGTTCTAGGGTACATGTGCATAACATGCAGGTTTGTTACATATGTATACATGTGCCA
>NC_045439.1:43822896-43823301 GCF_002776525.5 Piliocolobus tephrosceles | reverse complement strand
TCAGCACCCATCAATTCATCATTTATATCAGGTATAACTCCCCAATGCAATCCCTCCCCCCTCCCCCCCCCCATGATAGGCCCCATTGTGTGATGTTCCCCTTCCCGAGTCCAAGTGAGCTCATTGTTCAGTTCCCACCTATGAGTGAGAACATGCGGTGTTTGGTTTTCTCTTCTTGTGATAATTTGCTAAGAATGATGGTTTCCAGCTGCATCCATGTCTCTACAAAGGACGCAAACTCACGTAAGTTCTCTTTTTTAAAATTAACTTTCCTAATTCTCCAAGTTAATTTTTCGTCTTTGCGTTACTGTTTATTCTTCTTGATGACTTTAGCTTTTACTTTTCTGTTATATTACTATGTAAGCTGTATCATTATACAGGCCAAAAGTGCTTTTATTTTTTGTC